>NW_007067359.1:138233-172847 GCF_000164805.1 Carlito syrichta | reverse complement strand
GCCTTTGTCAGATATACAGTTGGCAAATATTTTTTACCATTCTGTGGGCTGTCTCCCTGCTCTCTTGATGGTTTCTTTTGTTTTGCAGAAGGTTTTCAGTTTAATGGGTCCCACGTGTCTATTTTATCACTTGTAGCATGGACTTCCAGGGTTTTGATCAGGTATTAGTTGCCTATTCCAATTTCTGTAAGGGTGTCTGCTGTGTTTTCTAAGATTCTTATAGTTTGAGGTTTTATGTTGAGGTCTTTGATCCACTTAGAGTTGATTTTTGTTCATAGTGATAGGTAGGGGTCTTGTTTCAGTCGTTTGCATACGGTCAGTCAGTTTTTTCATCATCATTTACTGAATCAGTTCTCCCCTACCCAGTGGTTGTTGGCGGAGGCTTTGTCGAGGATGAGTTAGTTGAGAAATTGGGAATCTGCTTCTGGAATCTCTATCCTATTCCATTGGTTTATACACCTGTTCTTATAACAATACTATGCTCTTTTGATTATTGTAGCCTTATGGTAAAGTTTAAAGTCTGGAAGTGTGATACCTCTCGATTTGTTTCTTTTGTTAAGGATTGTTTTTGACTATTTGTGGTCATTTATGTTTCCATATGAATATCTCTATTGTCATTTCCAGGTATGAGAAGAATGATGTTGGTAATTCAATGAGTATTGCATTGCGTCTGCAGATTGTCTTTGGTAGAATGGACATCTTAGCTATGTTGATTCTTCCTATCCATGAGCATGGACTATGTGTTCATTTGTTTGTACATTCTTGGATTTCTTTGAGCAGTGTTTTGCAATTTTTAATGGAAAAGGCCTTTCACTTCTCTGGTTAGGAAGATGCTGAGGTATTTCATTTTTTGGTGGCAATTGTGAATGGGATTATGTTTTCTATTTGTTTCTCTGCCAGTTTGTTGTTGATATAAAAGAATATGATTGTCTTTTGCACATTGATTTTGCACCCTGAGACTTTGACAAAGTCCTATATCAGTGCAAGGAGGTTTCTGACAGATTCCCTTTGGGTTTTTGATGTACAGGATTTTATTGTCAGTCAAGAGGGATAACTTAACTTCCTCTTTTTCTATTTAGATATCCCTGATTTCCTTCTCTTGTCTAATTGCTCTAGCTAGGACTTCCAACAATATTGAACAGTAGGACAGAGAGGGAACAGGCTTTTCTTGTTCCAGTTTTCAGGGGAAATTCTTCCAGTTTCTGTCCATTTAGCAAAATACTGACTGTGAGTTTATCATAGATGACACTATTTTGAGGTATGTTCCTCTATGCCTAGGCATTCAAGAGTTTTTATCAAGAAGGGGAACTGGATTTTATCAAAAGTTTTTTCTGCATCTAATGATATAATCATGTGGTTCTTATTTTTAAATCTGATGTATTTAATTAGAGTTTTAGTTGTGGATTTTAATCAGCCCTGCAGCCCAGGGATGAAGCCTACTTGATCATAGTGGATGATTTTTAAGATGTGTTATTGGATCAGATTTGCTAGAATCTTGTTGAGAATCTTTGAATCCATGTGCATTAGGGATATTGACCTGAAGTTCTCTTTTTTGTTGTTGTTGTTGGGTCGTTATCTGGTTTGAGTATCAGTGTTTAGTTTCATAAAATGATTTGAGGATAATTCAGTCTTTCTCAATTGCCAGGAATACATAAGATTGGAATACAATAGGATTGGTGTCAGCTCCTCTTTGTATGTTTTGTAGAATTCTGCAAGATGATATCTGGTCCAGGCTTTTTTTGGTAGAAAGTTTTCTTATGAAGGAGCCAATTTCCTCAGTTGTTATTGGTCAATTTAGTGTCTCAGTGTCTTCTTGTTTCAACCTTGGCAGGTTGTGTAATGTCAGAAATTCCTCTATTTAATTTAGGTTACCAAGTTTGTTACCACACAGGTGTGCATAGTAGTTTCTGACAATCTTTTGTATTCTTCAGAGTCATTTGTGATTTGATCTTTTGCATTTCTGATTGTGTTTATCTGGGCTTTTTCTCTTTTTCTTGGTCATTTTGGCTAGGGGTCCATCAATCTTACTTATTCTTTCAAAGAATCAGCTTTTAGTTTTGTTGGGCTTTTTTTTTTTTTTTCTTTTTGGATGGTATTTCGTCTTCTATGTCCTGTATTTGAGCTTTTACTTTGGTGATCTGGATTCTTCTACTAAAGATAGGGTTTTGGTGATCTTGTCTTTCCAGCTCCCTTATATGATTTGTTAGGCTGTTAACTTTTGTTCTTTCCATTTTCTTGATGTGTGTTCATAAAGATATAAATTTCCATCTTAGAACTATTTGCATGGCATCCCAGAGGTTTCTGCTAGATGTTTGTATTTGTTTCCAGGAATATTTTAATTTCTGTTTTGATTTCTACGTTGACCCAGTAGTCATTCAGCATTATGCTATTTAGTATCCATGTTTTTGTGGATTTTGGGGGAATTTTGTTCGTGTTGATATTTATTTTTATTCCACTGTGATCTTAGATGGTGCATGGCAGTATTTCAATCATATGCATTTCTTTATACTTGATTTAAGGCTGAGTATGAATTGATCTTGGAGTATGTTCCCTGTGATGATGAGTGGAATGTATATTCTGTGATTGTTGGTTGGAGTGTTCTGTAGGTATCTATTAAGTCCATTTGGTCAAGTGCCAAGTTGAGATTTCAGATCTCTTTGTTGAATTTTTGCCTCCATGATCTATTTAAGGTGGTTAGTGGGGTATTTAAGTCCACAGCTATAATAGTGTTAGAATCAATATCTTTTTTTAGTTACTTACTAGTTGCTTTATAAATGTTGGTGCTTCTGTGTTGGGTCTATATGTTTAGGATGTATATTTCTTGTTCATGGATTGAACTTTTTATAATTATGTAGTGTTCTTCTGTGTCTTTTTAAGTTTTTGATAGATTAATGGTTGTTTTGTCTGATATTAAGATCATGACTCTTGCCTTCTTTTGTAATTCATTCACCTGGAAATTCATTTTTCATCCTCTTACTTTGAGTCTGTGTGCATCCCTTATGATGAGATAAGTTTCCTGGATGCAGCAAATTATTGAGTGTTGGTTTTTTATCCATTTTGCCATTCTGTGTCTTTTCAGTGGTTCATTTTTGTCCATTCACATTCAGGCTGATTAGTGAAATGTGGTTTTTTTATCCCTGTCATGAGGTTCTTATAAAGTTTTTTCTTCATTTTCTTTTAACTTTTGGGTTGATGTATGTATTTTCAAGTCTGCCGTCATAATGTATTCTTTGTTGATTCTGTGTTCTCTTGTTCTCTTGGGAAGTGCGAGGTCATTCTTTTTTTTTTCTTCTGTGTTTAATAATTTTTTATTTTAATAATTTATTATTTTTATTATAAGGATGTGAGGTACATTTCAGGGTTAGGTATGTAAACATTAATCAATATAATATAAACATTGATCATACAGGTACCCTTGTTGATGAGATATGTCCCTCCCTTCCCTTGTAGTTTCCCTCAACTGCCAATCCTACCCTTCTCCCCTGACAGTTTCCCACTACTGCCAATCCCTTTCTTATAGCATTATAATTGTTCAAGGTCCATTGATGAGTGAGAACATATGGAACTCTATTCTTTGTTTCTGTGATAAATCACTGAGAATGATCGACTCCAAATCCATACAAGTTGCTGTAAAATCCATATATTGTCCTTCTTTATGGCTGCATAATATTCCATTGTGTATATTCCCCTATTTGGAATATACCCAGAGGAACTCAAACCATTCTACAAAAAATATACCTGCACATGTATGTTCGTTGTAGCTTTATTCACAATAGCAAAAACATGGAACCAACTGTGTTGCCCATCGAAGCTGGACTGGATAAAAATACCTTTTTAATGTCTCCTGTAGAGCTGATCTGGATGCTGCATAATCTGTTAGGGATTGGATGTTTTTTATCTTTCAGGACTTTCAATATTGAACTCCAGTCCTTTAAAGCTTGTAGTATTTCTGCCAATAAGTCTGCTGCTATTCTGATTGGTTTTCCTCAGTATATACACTGACCTTTCTCTCTTGCTGCCTTTGGGATTTTTTCTTTTGTATCTACTCTGTGAAGAATAGTTCCTATGTGTCTTGGGGTCAGTCTTCTCATTTGATGTCTTACGGTGGTTCTCTGTATCTCTTGTGTTTGAATGGTCGCATCTTTAGTGAGATGGAGAAAGTGTTTTTGGATAACTTCCTGGAATACTTGCTCTAAGGTGTTCTCCATTTTCCTTTCTTCTTCTGGAATACCAGTCAGGTGTAAATTCAACCTCTTGATATAATCACGTGTCTCTTGGAGACTTTATTCTTTCTTTCTGAGTTTTCTTTCTGTTTTTTACAGATCAAGTTTATTTATAGAACTGCTTGATTAATTCCGCTTTCTATGCTTGTCATCTTGTTATTTATTCCCTGGATGAAAATTTTTATGGTCTAAATCTCCGTTACAAGCACTTTCAGTGTTGCATCTTGTCTTTCTTTAGTCTTATTCATTCTTTCCATCCATTTCCTAATCACTGTTGTATTCTGAACCCAGTCATGGTGACATTCATTGTTTGTGCTCTGAGATCTGATTTTTCAGGTGTTTTCTTTTTTTTACACTTGAAATTACTTGTGTTCTTTTGTTGATTTTTCCTCCCTTGTGACAAATCTCTTTTTCTTCACTTTAGTTCCATTATTCAGTGGCAGTAGGATAGGCTTTCACTTCTGAGGCTTGCCCAGCCCTCTAGTCTTCCCTGATCAGAGCTCTGAATTTGTTTTGTTTTGAAATAAGATTATGAATGGGAAGCTTTGCTGTCTCTTGTAGTTTTGAGAGTCAAATAATATGGAGGATGGGGAGCTAGGATTCAGAAAGTACTTGCAAATCACAGTGTTCATTGATTGTGGTATGGGTTCTCTGAGACCCACTCTCCACTATCACTCTATATGACAATGCAATGGGTACATGTATGTACCACCCTGATTTCAAGGTGCACTAACAATAATGAGGAGAACAGAGAAAATAGAATAAAATAAGACAAACAAAAAATTTAAAACAAACACAAAATAATAAAAATCAGAAACCAGTTAAAACAACAAGCAATTAAACACACACACACACACACACACACACACACACACAAGCTAAGCTCACTGGGAAAAAAATGAAAAACAAACCAAAAAAATAACAAAAACCCAGCAAACTGAACACACACACACACATACCCAACACTAAATGAAAGGAGAAGAAAAAATGAATAGAAAAAAAGGAATTTAGTTCAAACCCTCACACATACATTCACACACACACATTAAACAAAAAAGAGAAGAGCAAAAAGTAAAAAATAAAAAATAAACATATGAACACTCAATCAATCATGTACATGCATAAACAGAAAACAAAAAATGAAATTTCTAAGAAAAAAAGGAGAAATTAAAAAAGAGAGAACAAAGAAGAAAAAGATGGAAATGCTGATGAAACCCTCACATACACATTCATGCATAAAGGAAAAAAGCTAAAATAAAAAAAGAAAGGAAAAAAAGGGAAAAAATTCCTGCCCTCTTGTGGTAGGTTCACAATTGGTCTTTGCAGCTGCTCACAGGTAAGCCCATTTGCTGCCTCATGCGGAACTGTGGCTTTTTCAAAATCTCTCCAGTGACTGACTGGGGAAGGAGGAGGAGGCAGTGGGAGTGGGTGGGACTCCAGTCTTCCCTTCCCACTCTTTTATTGTCAGGAGGATCCCCTCAAGTAATGAGGTGCAGGAATGTCTCCTCTCCCGGTTGTGTTGGGGGGGCACCTCAGTTTTAGGTCTATCCTGGAGTAGAGTCCTCCTACTGTGACTGGTGTCCAGGCTCCACCTTGGTTTGTCCCTCTCAGATATGCCCCAGCCTTGTAAGTCTGACGTTCAGAAGATTGCTGGGGAAGAAGGGGATAGGTCAGTTGCAGATTCATCACTGATCTCTTCAGAGGTTTCCTTACCCTTTTCTGGTCACATCCTTTGTCTTGCAGCTGAATCAAGGTAGGAGATGGGATGCCTGTGACTCAGCACTCATCCTATCCCTCTCAAGTTTGTGCTTTTGGGTATTCCCTCTGGGTCACAATCTCTGTGTAGTTGATCTTCCAGTCACTGAGATTGGGTCTGCTGCTCTGTGGTGAGCAAGCCAGTGCACTTTCCTGTCCAGTTGTCTAGATTGTGGCGGAGTGCCTCTTTCATCTTTTCCAGAGGGGCTCTGCTTCTTGACTCCCTTGCATTGCTCCCTCAGCAGTTCTTGCTGCCAGAGTACAGTCAGGCACTGCAGAGGTGAGACAGAGCCTCGATCCAGCAGTCACTCCTGGCAGCTTCTTCCTGGGAAGGACTTTGGTGATTTAAAAAAAAAAATGGTGGTTGGCTTCTGCATCCCAGGAAGTGCTAGGGCCCATTGAGAGTAGCTGTGACATCAGCCACTTCATCAGGAAGGCCTTGCTCACTTGCTTCAGGCCACTCACAGCCGCAAGCATTTTGATGTGATATATTTCAATCTTTACAAGTACTATATCTAGTTGCTATTTTGGTAATGAATTTGTACCTTCCACATATAACAATTATACATTTTATTCAAAATACATATAAACAACTATTTGAAGCACTAGTGAGTTTGATTAAAAACAGGCAGAAACTGGAGCATGAAATAGATGCAAACTTGAGTGACATTTGAAATTGATTATATGGATTTTCAGTTACTCATACACCCACTTACTGACATATACACAAAATTTTCCATACACTCACTCACATTGGGACTCACATAGTCCAACTGGCTCTGTCACCATCTTCCTCCCTTCTTAATTTAAATCTTTCAAGGACTTTGTCCCATATAATCCAAGTCATCAAATTTGTTTGTTTAAAGTTTTTATAAGATTTTATTATCACTTTATCATATCTTTGATGTTTATATAATAGTATGCATTGTGTTCCTTTTTACTGCCTTTTGCACTGTTTAGGAATTCTGTTACCAATCTGAATACAAGTGGTAATCATAGGCATTCTTGTCTCATTTCAGACTTCTGGTGGAGTTGAAACAGATATTGAGACTCCTTTCTCTATATTGCCCTCCTATCCAAAATTTCTTTATTCACTTTTATCTTCTCTGTCATACTATAACTGTATCTTCTAGTGCCTCAAGCCAATAATATTATAGATTTCTGTTTGAATTTTATCTATCATCATGTTGTGGAATGATGAGTGTCTTAAAAAAAAATCCATATAATCAATCTCAAATGTCACTCAAGTTTGCATCTATTTCAAGCTGCAGTTTCTGTCTGTTTTTAAACAAACTCACTAGTGCTTCAAATAGTTGTTTATATTTTGAATAAAATGCATAATTGTCATATGTGGAGGGTACAAATTCATTACCAAAATAGCAACTAGATAAAGTACTTTTAAAGATTGAAATATATCACATCACAATGCTTGTAGCAATTTATGTGTTTAACTACTTAAACACTTGGAAAGTTTTCACTTTATAAATGTGAAAATTGGATGATATATTTTAATAATGTAAAAAAGAAAATTATTAGCCGGGCTCAGTGGCTCAGCCTATAATCCCGCACCTTTGGGAGGCTGAGGTGAGTGGATTGCCTGAACTCGCAGGTTCGAGACCCGCCTGGGCAGGCAAGACCTCATCTCTACAATAGCGTGCGCCTGTAATTCTGGCTACTCGGAAGGTTGAGGCAGAAGGATCATCAGAGCCCAGCAGGTCGAGGCTGCAGTGACTGGGAGCAGCCACTGCACTCCAGTCTGGGTGACAGAGTGAGACTCCAACTCAAAAAAAAGAATTAAAAAAAAAAAAGAAAAAAGAAAATTATTTAATTCAGATGCATTAATATCATACTTTAAAAAAAAAATTATGGTTCACCCTAAAGGCAAGGAAAGGTCATAAGTGAAACAAAATACAATTTAGGCTACAAGTCATTGTACCTTACCATAATTATTGGTCTTTTGTATATAAAGCTATAAAATATATTATCCAATATGAGCAAAATAAATGACAATTTTAAGAGAAAGTTTACCTTCCCTGCATTAGCTGAAATTGTAATCTGAAAAGAAATATACAAGTTAAGGACTTTTCATTTTATTTGCAAACTAATTTTTATAGAGTCAGATGTTTCATAAGTAACTACAATTTCCAAGTCCTGAATTGTGCTCAATTACTTAATAATAAATTTTTCCTATGAAGATTTTCAGTTCTTCTACATAGATGGTAAATCAAAGGCACATTGATAACAGTTATTTTCAGTGAGAAGATAAAAGAGAAATCACAATAACTTATCTAGTAAGAATTCAGTGTTATTTGTGCCCATCAGAAAATTGCATATGACCATCTGTGTTATCTTTTGGCAGCTTGTAATTTAATTTTTAAAATTTTTTAGGTGAACATAATCTTGGTGAAATTGAGGGTCGAATCTTATAAGTACAAAATCTTTGAGATGATGTGAAGATCTATGAAAACTTTATATGACATTATTTCTCCCAGAATTTGCAGTGAAATAATTGCTAGTCTTGACATCTATGGATATCTGAATTGTTCACAGTAACTGATCAGAGCAAATATTTCAGTTCAAACATTTCAACAAAACCAATTACTTCTATATCTTTAATGTCTATAAATTCCCTGTCTATACTTAGGCTGTGTCACATGTTTCACATTCAGAACTAAACTAAGCCATTATTTTAAAGCAGAATCGTGTAATATCTCAGGTAAGTATTATTCTCTCAGGTATAACATCCCTTAAAGCATACTTCACCAGTTATCATTCTGAATGTGGAATATTTTAAGTAACCCAATTTGACTATGAAACAGCTAATAGTACTCTCTTAATTCCAAGATCATCACCAATTTTTCATAGAGGTGAATAAGAAAAAGGGACTCATGCCTTAGTTTTACTAATCATAACAAGTTTTTTCTTTTTTAATCTTAGTGTCCTAAGGTTTTTTCATTTAGCAAATCCCTAGTGGCAATCAAAGTCTCTCTTTTTTTCTTTCTTTTTCTTTTCTTTCTTTTTTTTTTTTTAAAGAAATTAAGTGTAATAGTAGGAAGGTCTTGGCCAAAAGGCAAGTTTCAAATTATAAAAATTATTCAGTATTGTGCTCAGGACATACTCAGGGCCTTAAAAATTACTGAATGAATATACAAAATATATATTAGCTTCTAAATTAGATTTTTGAATTCAAACAGACTTAGATTTTTATGCCAATTAATGTATTTGTTAGTAGTTTAACAATGCTTATTTAAGCCTAGATTTTACCATGAAAGGTAATGAGAAATCATATTATTGTACCATTTAAACTAGATAAAGAATACTCTGCTACAGTTTTTAGTGCTTAGAAATGTTGATTTATTTCCTTTGTCTTGATGTTTGCCTTCTGGGTTTTATGTTTTGTTTTCTTGAATTCCAGTGGTAAAAATAATGATATGCTTGTGATTCTAATGTTCTCAATAAAGACACATGTAAATATCACAAATGCCTGTTTATAAATTATTATACCTTAGTGTATCCATAAAAATTCAAATTAGATAAACAGAAGATTCATTTTTATACATAATAAAAAATTCTTTCAAATGAATAATGTTTAAAGAAGCTGCATATTTTGATATATAATCATTTTATCAGTCGGATTCTTCCTTAAAATTTTAATCCAAATTGTTTTTATTCATTCTTGTTATATAATAGCATAGATATGTTTCATATTTGTACACACACAAAAAGAAACTTTGAAGGTAATACAATAATATATGTATTTTAACATATTTATAATTAGGCAAATAAGATAAAGATATGATATGGGATAGATACTCTCTGTTAGTCTGATATCCCTATGAAATTATCTTTACCTCCTTTATGTCTAAGTTAAAAAATAGAACCAAAAAATCAAATGCCAAGATTTACTTAAACAATGTCTAAATTGCCCCATATCTACATGACAATTCAAAAGAGTGGTTGTACTAAAGAAAGTTTCCTTAGAACATAGGAAGTATCTTGCTGACTCAAGTTTAATATCCTTCAAGGTCAAGATTTTATCCACAATAAAGAGTATTTGGAAGAGAGGAGAATGGAACAAGATGGCAGAATAAGACTCTTCAGAGATCATTCCATTGTAGGAAAATTTGAACAACCATACACATGCAAAAATACCTTCAAAAAACTAAGAAAATCAGGTGACAGATCACAGTACATGGTTACAGCATAATAATAAGAAAAGATGCATGGAAGTGGACAGGACAGTTTTACAATATACAATCACCCTTCACCCAATCATAGGCAGCACAGTGCAGAGAGAGGTAGTCTGCTTGGGAGAAAGAGAGAGATTTAAGCAAAGAACTCTGCCTGGGACTCTAAAACCAAACCTACCACACTAAAACCCAGTACCAGGACTGAGCTCCTGACTCTATGCCTGTATCTATGGAATAAGCCTTCAGACCTGTTCCATTGCCAGTCAGGCATCCATAGACCCTGAAAGGCATACTCTATCTACAGTCCACATCACCTAGATATCTGAATGCAGCAGCCTTGAGCTCTGAACAAATCTCAATTGCAAGTTAGCCTTAGCAGCCAGGGATGTTTATACATGCCCCAGTACTGTGCTGACCTCAGGGGTCACAAGATTCCAACCTAACACCACACCAGACGTTATGGACCCAGGCTTAAAGTTCCCCCCAGCACTGCAACAGCCAAGTGATTTTGAGCATGGAAGCTGTGCCTGATGATCTTCCCATAATCTCTGAATGAGCTTTCTATTGGAGGACATTCCCAGACAAAACTGGTACACAAAAACTGAAATATAAGTACTTACTTTTTTAAATGCACAAACACCAATGCATGACCACAATGACAAAGAACACACAAAGAAAGATGACATCACCAGAAACAAAATCAAGTGCCAGTCACCCACCCTCTTGAGATAAAGATGAATGAAAAGCCTGACAAAGAAATAAAAATAACTGTTTTAAGGAAGCTCTGAAAACTTTAATAAAATACAGAGAAACAATTTTTAAAAATAAAGGAAACAATAAGTGACCATAACAAAAAAATGTAACACAGAGATAAAAATAATAAAACAGAAAGTAAAAATTCTGGAGGTGAAAAACACAATGAACAAAATTTAAAAATACAATAGAGAACAGCAACACTGACCAAACAAAGCAAAGAATCTGTGAACTCAAAGACAGGTTATTTAAAATTATACTGTCAAAGGGGAAAAAATATTAAGGAATAAGGTGGATGTATGGGATTTATGTGACATCTTCAAAAGAAAAATTTATTGAGTTATTGAAATTCAAGAGAGAGAAGAGAAACATAAAGGAGTAGAAACTTTATTAAATAAATGATAGATGAAAGCTTTTCAAATCTGGAGAAAGATATAATTATCCAGGTACAAGAAGACTATAAAGATCTCCAGTCAGATTCAACCTAAACAAGACTATCCCAAGACATACTATAATCAAACTGTCTAAAATCAAAACAATGAGAGAATTTTAAAAGCATAAAACGAAAGGAAGCAAACGACATATAAGAGAGTTTCAATAC
This sequence comes from Carlito syrichta, assembly GCF_000164805.1. Classification (NCBI taxonomy): domain Eukaryota; kingdom Metazoa; phylum Chordata; class Mammalia; order Primates; family Tarsiidae; genus Carlito; species Carlito syrichta. Next base: position 161,325 of record NW_007067359.1, on the reverse strand, counting down.
AGCTAGAAGGAAACTTATTAGGTGAAATCTTACAGGCCAAGAGAAAGTGGAATAACATATTCAAAGTGCTGAAGGAAAAAATTGGCATGCAAAAATTATATACCTAATGAAGCTTTCCTTAAAACGTGAAGGAGAGTAAAGACTTTCCTAGACAAACAAAGCTGAAGAAATTCACCATCAGTTTTGTCTTATGAGAGATGCTAATGGGAGTTCTTTGAGTCAAAGGAAAGAATGCTAAATGAGTACAAAATTCATTGGTAAAAAGTAAGTATACAATCAAATTCATCATACTCTAATAATGTAATGGTGAAGTATAAATCATTTATATCTTAATATGAAAGTTAAAGACAAAACTAATAATAATCACAAATAATTTGTTAAGGGATACACAATACAAAAAGATATAAGTGATGACATCAAAAGTTCAAAATGTACAGTGCAGTGGAGTAAAAGTATAGAGTTTTTTTTTAAATTGAGATCAAAGTTAAGCTTTATTAACTTAAAATAACCTGTTATAACCATAAGACTTTTTTTTTTTGGTAAGACTTATGGTAAACACAAAGCAAAAACCTATAGTAGATACACAAATAGTAAAAAACAAGGAATCAGTGCATACCACTAAAGAAAATCACTTTACCACAAAGACAGAAATTTTTAAAATGCTATAATAAGTCCTCATTATAATAGCTCTGAATGCAAATGGATTAAGTTATCAAATCAAAAGATATAAAGTGGTTGAATGGACTGAAAAATAAAAAGCAACTATATGTTGCGTATGAAAGACTCACTTTACCTGTAAAAGCACACATAGATTGAATGTGAAGAGAATGAAAAAAAAATTTCAATTCATAGCTGGGTGTAGTGGCTCAGTCTGTAATCTCAGCACTTTAAGAGGCTGAGAAGAGAGTATTATCTAGCCTAGGGGTTTGAGACCATCCTGGGCAACTTGGTGAGATCTTGTCTCTGCAGTAAATCACAAAAAGTAGCTAGGTATGGTGGCATGCATCTGTAGTTTCAGCTCCTTGGAAGGGTGAGGCAGAAGGATCACCTAAGCCCAGCAAGTCGAGGCTGCAGTGGTTGTGAGCGTGCCACTACACTCCAACCTGGGGCAACAAGAGTGAGACTCCAACTCAAAAAAAAAAAAAAATTCAAATGGAAAACAAAACAAAAATGTACATATTCAAATATCAGATAAACTGAACTTTCAGTCAAAACCAAAAAAAGAAACAAATTTATTATATAATAATAAAAACCTTAACTTAGCAAAAGGATAAAGCATTGGTAAACATATAGGCACTCAACATTCAAGCACTTAAATATATATATGAAAATATGATCCTTCTTCCTCAACCGTCCAAGTAGTTGGAACCAGAGGCACACACCACCATGCCTGGCCAATGTTTTGAGTTTTTTAGAGACCAGGTCTCCCCAAGTTGCACAGACTGGTCTCGAACCCCTGAACTCAGGCAATCTACTCACCTCCACTTCCCAAAGTGCTGGGATTACAAGCATTAGCCACCATGCCTGGCAAGACCTACATGAAGCCAGCCCAAGGAGTTTAAAACTATAAATCAATACAGAAGGAATTTTGGAAAGTTCACATAAACATGGGGAAATTAAACAATATGCTCCTAAAAACCAATGAGTCAAAGAAGAAATTAAAAGGGAAATTTAAAAATATCTTGAGACAAATGAAAGCAGAAACACAACATAGCAAAACCCATGCAACACAACAAAGGCAGTTTTAAGAGGAAATTTATAGTAATAAATACTTGAATCAAAAAAGAAAAAAAATCTCAATCTAACACTGCACCTAGAAAAACAAAAAATACAAGAAGAAGCTAAGTCCAAAATTAATAGAAGGAAGCAAATAAAATAGATCAGAGCAGAAATAAAAGAAATAGGGACTAGAAAAAAAAGAGAAAACATTAACAAAACCTAGTTGGTTTATTGTAAAGATAAAATGAAAAAACTTTTAGCTAGACTAATTTAAGAAAAAAAAGTGAAGACTCAAATAAATAAAATTAAGAATGAAAAAGAAAAAATTACATCTGAAATCAGAGAAATACAAAAAAATTATGAGACTATTATAAATAATTATACACCAACAAATTGGATAACATCAAAGCAACAAAAAATCCTTAACATGTACAACCTACCAAGATTGAATTATGAAAAAATTTAAAAATTCAAACAGACTATTAATGAGTAAAGAATAGAAGCATCAGTACAGTTTCCATCAAAGAAAATTCTAGAAACTGATGGCTTCACTGCTGAGTTGTATCAAACATTTAAAGAAAAATTAATACCAATTCTTCTCCAACTACTTCAAAAAATTGAAAAGGAGACAATACTTCTAATCTCCTTTTATGAGGACAGCATTACCCTGATACCAGAACCAGATTAGGATACAAGAAAAAATGAAAACTGCAAGCCAATACTCCTGATTAGCATAGATACACAAAGCCTCAATATAATACTAATAAGCTAAATATCATAGCACATTTAAAAAAATCATTCACCATGAACAAGTGGGAGTCATTCAAGGGAGGCAAAATAGTTCAAATTATGCAATGTTAGTAAACATGGTATATTACAAATTAACAGAATGAATAAAAAAGATAATTTCTATAGATGCAACAAAAATATTTGACAGAATGTAACATCCTTTCATGATGAAAACTCTCAACAAACTAAGTATGGAAGGAATGTTCCTCAACATGATGAAGTTCACATAGGTCAAACCTATAGCTAACATCATATTCAATGGGAAAGAATCAGAGGTTTTTCCTTTAGAATCTGGAGGAATGCCCTTTATTGCCTTCTTTTCAATATAATACTGGAAGACAGAGCAACTAAACAAGAGAAAAAAATAAAAGGCAAACTAATTAAAAAATAAGTTAAATTTTTGTTTTCAGATTATAGATCTTATGTATAGTTAACCTCAAAGTCTCCACCAGAAAACTGTTAGAGCTAATAAATTCAGTAGTCACAAGATAAAAAATCAACATAAAAATTCAGTAACATTTTAATACACTAACAGTAATTTGTCTGAAAAAGAAACCAAGAAAACAATCCAACTTATAATAGCTACAAAAAAAACCAAAAAAACTTACAAGTAAATTTGACCAAGGAGGTGAAAGGTAGCTGTACTGAAAACAATAAAACACTAATTAGAAAAAATTAAATTAAGTACAAATTATTGGAAAACTATCCCACATTCATGAATTAAAAGTATTAATATTATTATAAAGTTCATATTACTCAAAGCAGTCTGCAGATTCAATGCAATCCTTATCAAAATACCAATGATATTTTTTACAGAAATAGAAAAAACAACTTTAAATTTTGTATGGAAACAAAAAGATCCCAAACAATCAATGTAATCCTGAGCAAAAAGAACAATGCTTGAAGCATCATACTACTTCATTTCAGAATATGCTACAAAAGTAACCACAATAGCATAGTATTGGTATAAAAGCAGACACATGTACAAATGGAACAAGAATAGAGTATCCAGAAATAAACCTAAAGACCTACAACCAACTGATCTTGATAAAGCAGTAAAAAACATACACTGGGGAAAGACACCCTGTTCAACAAATGATGCTGGAAAAACTGGATAGCTACATTGCAGGAAAAAAAAAATGGAACTTGATCCCTATCTCTTTCTATATAAAAGAATTAATTCAAGTTGGATTAAACACTTAAATATCAGACCTGAAACTATAAAAATCCTTGAGAAAAAACTCTTGTGGACATCAGCCTAGGCAAAAAAGTTATGACTACAATTCCAAAAGCAAATGCAACTGAAGCAAAAATTAAAAAGCAGGACTTAGTTAAACTAAAACACTTCTGCACAGCAAAAGAAATAATCAACAGGGAAAATAGGCAACCTACAAAATTGGAGTAGCTATTCACAAACTATACATCTGATGAAGGACTAATATCCAGAATCTACAAATAAATCAAACAAATCAGCAAGAAAAAGCAAATAGCCCCATTAAAAAGTGGGCATATAATACGAGCAGACATCTCTCAAAAGAAGATATACAAACGGGCAAAAAACTTAAGAAAAAATGTTCAACTTCATTCATAATGGGGGAAATGCAAATTTAAACCACCTTACACCAGTCAGAATGACATTAAAAAATCAAAAAGCTATAAATGCTGGCATGGATATTGTAAAACATTTATACACTGTTGGTGGAAGTGTAAATTAGTACAACCTCTTTAGAAAGCAGTATGGAGATTGCTCAAAGAACTAAAAGGAGATCTACTATTTGATCCAGCAATTCTGCTACTTGATATCTACCCTAAGGAACAGAGGTCATCATAAGAAAAAGACACCTGCACATGCATGTTCATTGCAGCATAATTTACAATTGCAAAGACGTGGAATCAACCTAAATGCCCCTCAACCAATCAATGGATAATGAAAACGTCACACACACACACACACACATACACACACACACACACACACACACACACACACACACACACACACACCATGGAATACTATGCAGTCATAAAAAAGAATTAAATCATGTTCTTTGCAGCAACATGGATGGTGCTGGAGATCACCATCCTAAGTCAGTGATCCCCAACTTCTTGGCATCAGGACTTGGTTTTGTGGAAGACAATTGTGGTAATCACCAGGTATTAGATTCTCATAAGGAGTGCACAATCTAGATCCCTCAGATGTTCAGTTCACAATAGAGTTTGTGCCCCTATGAATATCTAATGCCAATGCTGATCTGACAGGAGACAGAGCTCCACTTGCCCACTATTCACCTCTTGTTGTGCAACCCACTTCCTAATGGGCCACAGACCAGTACCAGTCTATGACCTGGGGGTTAGGGACCCCTGTCCTAAGTAAACTGACTCAGAAACAGAAAATCAAATACTACATATTCTCATTCATATGTGGTAGCTAAACAATCACAAAGATGGGAATATTAGACACTGGAGACACCAGTTGGGGAGGAGATGAGTGTTAGGATTCAGAAACTACCTATGGGGCACAATGTTCACTATCTGGGAAATGAACCGACTGAGACCCATTCCCCACCACTACAGAATATGTCCATGTAACGAACACACATGTGTACTCCATGAATCTAAAATAAAAATAAATACACTACAAAGCTATAGTAACCAAAATGGCATTGTACTGGCATACACATAGTCTGGTGGAACAGAATAGAATGCCCTGAAATAAATTCATGCATTTACCATTAACTTATTTTTAAAAATGCTTCTAAGAACACAAATGAGGAAAGACAGTCTCTTCAATAAACAATATTGGGGGAAATGGGTGTTCATATACAGAAGAATGAAATTAGACCCTTACTTCACAGTGTATACAAAAAAAGATTTAAAATTGATTTAAGATTTACATGCAAGACCTAGTACTTTAAAGCTACTAAAAGAAAATATGGATGAAAATTATTCATGAAATTTTGTGAGCAATGAATTTTTGGTTATGACCCCAAAAACACAGGCAACAAAAGCAAACCTAGACAGATGGGATTACATTTAAAAGGTTCTACAAAGGAAAGGAAACAATCACCAGAGATGTCTGACAGAATAGAAGAAAATATTTGCAAACTGTACATCTGATAATTGACTAATACTCAGAACATATAAAGAACTCAAAAGACTCAACTGCAAGAAATCAAATAGCCAGAGTTAAAAATGGGCAAAATACCAGAACAGATGTTTCTCAAAAGAAAACATATATATGGCCAACAGGTATATGAAAAAATGTTCAACATCACTAATTATCAAATTAATGCAAATCAATACCAAAATAAGAATGTCTGTTACCAAAAAGACAAAAGAAAACAGTTCCTGGTAAGGGTATGCGGAAAGGAATATCTTTTAAATTTTTTGATGGGAATTTTAGTTAATACAGCCCTTATGGCAAACAGTATGATGGGTCTTCAAAGAAATTGAAAATGAACTACCATATCATCCATCAATCCTGTTAGTGGGTATATCCAAAGAAAATAAAATCAGTTTGTCAAAGACATATCTACATTCCCATATTTTATTGCAGCACTATACACAATAGCCAAGATACAGAATCAACCTAAGTGTACATAAATGGATAAACATATATGATATATATACTCAATGAAATACTATTAAGTCATTAAAAAGAAGGAAATCCTGCCATTTGTAACAATGTAGATGACCTGGAGAACATTAAATGAAAAATTTAGGCACAAAATGACAAATGCTACATGATCTCTCTCATACGTGGAATGCAAAAAAGTTGATACCATAGAAATAGAGTAAAATAGTAGCTGTCAGAAGTTGAGGCAGAAGGGGTGTTAGAGTTGGGGGAACGTTGGTCAAGGAATACTAGGTTATAATTAAACAGGAGGAATAAACTCAAGAGATCTATTGAACAGCATGGTAACTGCAGTTAGTGATGATATATTGTTGAAAAGTGCTAACAGAATGGATATTAAAGTGTTTTCACAACAAAAGTTATAATGATAATATGTGAGGTAATGCATATAGAATTAGCTAGATTTAACCCTTCCACAATGTACACATATAAAAACATATTGTTGTTTGTGATAAATACATACAATTTTATACATCAATTTAAATAAGTAAATAAATTTGGAAAAAAGGATTTAGGTGAAATTTATATTAAAAGTGTGGGCTTGCAATACCATCAACCTCTAATTTCCCTTAATATGATCAACCACGTGAAGAAAATTGCATGATTTATATAATTAGAAATATATTCATCAATTCTATACTTACCAAAAAGAAGGCAGAAATCATACTGATGAGATATGTTAAATTTTAAAAAGGTTCATGGAATAAAAATGAAATTAGAAATAATTTAAATTTCAGTTTAACACTAAAAAAGGTATAAGCTTTGTATGACTTGAAAAGATACATTAATTTGCATGTCTTCCAGTTCTCTGAGGGAGTTCAAGACATACTATTCCAAAATATGGCATTATGGCATTTGAGAAAGCAGTAGATATAGAAATTCATTCTTTCCTTCCCCTCTCTCCTTTTCCACAAAACAAGCCATTAAAGAAATCTCTGTCCTTCCTCTAAAATCGTCATAACACCTTTACTCCAGAGATGGTCACGCTCTACAGGAACTTAAGGACTATCCTTATCTCTGAAGATACAGGGACACAGTTTATTACCATACCCTTTGTTCTTCAATCATACTGCATTACTCCATAAACATAACACAAGTTTCCTTGTTTCTTTGGGCCTTCACTTCTAAAGGCTGCCATGTCACATAAAACTTGTGTTAAATAAGTTTGTATTCCTTTCTCTTGTTAATCTGTCTTTTGTTATGGGGATCTCAGTTATGAACTTTGACAGGTTAAAAATCTTTTGTCTCCTACATTTCAAAATTATATAAAAAATCAAATTGCAAATCTTTGAGGAACATATCTGTAATGCTTATATGCACAAGGACACTGGTGCCTAGAAAAATTTTAAATATATAATTCAAAGACATTTATATTTTCAATGTATGTAACAAGGTAAAATTGTAGATCCTCTATTTTTATCTTATGACTTATTCTTTTATCCATTTACAATGTGCACACTGTGCATTTCCATGTATTGAATAACCTTCATGATTGGATTAACATTTCTCATATGTTTTCTCCCATTCTGTCTTTACTTGTTTCAGAGAAATGTGTTCCTATGCATACACTAGTGAGGTCAATTACTTCTTGAGTTGCTTTATCTACTTCTGATATAATTTGTAAGAGCATGTTGCTCTCTATACATAATCCCTACATACATTCAGGAACAATAATATAGTGAAAGTATATGATGTGTCTGAGATTATTGAATGCATTTTTAATTTTCTTTCCACTCATGCAATATTTAATTAAAATAGTATATTTTGCATATCATTAAGTTTATTTTATTATAATCATTTACTTCACAAGAAATTTAAGGGATCTTAAAAATTCCAATTTATTCACTGTATAAATATGTTGATATTTTATTCATTCAGTACTGTTAGGCAGAGAGAAAACCATATAAGGACATTTTCTAAGCAACTGAATCTTACTCTTTGTTAACATAGACTTGCATACTTTTCATCTTTATAAGTTTTTGGCTTCATAGAAGGTGCTTTTTTGGTGAAGTAAGGTGCTTTCTTCTGATTTCATGACTGAATTATTAAAATTATATTAGAATTTTCCAGATAATTAATTTAAAATTATCTGTAAATTTAAATTGTCTTTAAATTAACTTTAAATAAGTGAGATTTGGCTAGTATTTGCATGGATTATCAAATATTATCAATTTTAGTCTATCTGACCTGTTAGATTGATTCTACCTTCTAACTTATTTTATTATATCTTTTTCTTAACAACACTACTGAAATTATTAAGCTAAAAATAAAATATTAAACCAAAATAAATATACTCAGCATCATTCACCAAAACAAATTTTAATAAATTCTACATTATGTTTAAAAACATTAAAAAAGTGAAGAATTAAAAACAGAACATAGTTTAGCTCTGTCTTGACTTTTAAAATTTTTCTTCCTATTTTCTTCTTTTAATTCTTCTATTTCCTCATATCTTTTAAGTTTTATTTATTTTTATAGGGTTTACACACATGATTCAGTGCTTGATTTTTAGGTAGTTGTTATCATAAATTAATATAGACCTCTACTGAATCATAATAAATAATTTATCAAAACTTTAAGGGATTCAAACACTTCACAACTATGATACTAATGTTGGTCAGATATATGTATATATTGATTTATTAGCTATTCATATTTATTTGTTTTGTATGAACATATCTGTTTCAATATAGTAAGAGATGAAACATTTATACTGTAAATAACCAAAAAAATAGGATAAAATAAAACATGGTCTAAATTATTTTCAGTAATGTAGAAGTTTCCATTTAAGATATCAATGTGAAATTGTTTTGCCATGGGAAGAAAGCCATATATCAAAATACAGAGGACTTGCTAGAGAGATTTTTAAATTTAGTGACTGCTGTGTCAGACTCCCCAGGGATTTAGGCTTCTCATCATGACTTCACTTGCTTATGAGCACCTTAAAGATAGAAGCTATGTCTTATTCATATCTTACTCTCAGCATAATTTTTATATTAATAATGATAACAAAGTAGAAAAGTGATCATCATTAATTACTGTAGGTTCCTGATACATAATGAATTAATATATGCAGATATGTCTCTATGGTCAACTATCTCAATTTAAAAAGTGTAATTTATTATCCAGAATAATTTGTTACTTCAAATTAAAAGTGCCTGAATTACATTTCCTTATGAATAATTGTCTGTCATGAAAAAAATCAAAATTTTGATGCCGGACAAAAATAAAGTTTCTTATCTAGTGAAATACAACTGGAGCTTAATAACTTAATGAAACCATATCAGAAAATGGCCCTGGGGAAAGAGAAATGGGAATCTTAAGAAATTCAGAAACAGAATATGAGGCCATCCCTGAAAGCTCAATGAAGGTGGGTGTAGGACAGAAGAACATCATTTTTAAATGGTAAATGTTGACATTACCGGCATGGGTATATATTAAATAATGTAAATAGATTTCAAAAATTTACATTTATTATCAAGAAAATTCCTAAAAGAGTCTTTCTAAGATGTATTATATAAAAACAGAAAAAGAAATGCAATTTTTAAAGAACATGATGTCAATTTTATAAATTGTTGTACTGATTCTTTCTTCATCTGTCACCTGGCATTATTTATGTTTCTATGCAAATAATACTTTCATGTTTCTGGGCAGTATTATGTATGTGATTTATAATCATATCTTAGAATTAGGAATATAGTATCTTACTTTTTTAATAAAATTGTATTTCACTGATCAGCAAAAACATCTGAAGTTCTGCTAGATATGTAATGCTGAGTAACAAAGAGTTCCAAGTATTTGTCCCTGCCTTTTATCACCTTAATATTTTTATAATTATTAGTAGAGTTGTCTTTAGCTTAAATATTTCTGGCTATTAAGAGTTAAGCTAAATAAAGTGGATTTGTGTTCTCAAAAAAAAAAGAGTCAAGCTATTGTAGCTATTAGAAACTCAATAAGGTAGCACATTAAACAAATTTCAAACAGGGCTTATTTGAAAAAACTAACTACAAAAGTGAAATTGAAGGGGAACTAATTGTAACCTAGAGCATAACAATTGTAAGCTGCTAAGTCAAAAAGAATAAGGAAGGAAAGTAAAGAACTTACAGGGAAAGAGTTGTGTGAAGCTGACCATTTTGAGAGGAGCAGTGACATTTGATCAAGGGACATAGCCAGCTCAACATCACCTTGAACAGCAGAAATCAGGGAAATAAATATTGCCATCTCATTTTACCACCCTCGTATCTTCTATGTAGATTCCCATTAGCTGAAATCAACAGGAAACAGATTCCTCATGTCAACCTTTTAGTGCAGAAAGCAGAATGCAGAAGAGTAAAGAGCAGAGAGTTCAGCTCACCTATTTTGTTTCTCACCATCTACTCTTGATCTTTACCTTCATGAGAATTCACTCCCCTAACATTAGATGCATAGAGTATCATCAGCCTCTATATACTTGTGGAATCTGGGAATAAGTGTGGTAATATTCACACATGAAACTTCAAGTTTCACTGGTATTTTTTGTAAGATGGGAAGGACAAGAAACATTAAAACAAACAAACAAACAAACAAACAAACAAAAAACCTGCTCCAGTTCCCACATCTTTTCCTGTGCACAAGGTTCAATAATATTTTTTAAAGATTCCCAAAACAGGAATGAAATAAGTGATACTTTGTATTTCAGGTTACCACTTTGTCTTCCAACATTTTCTGCTCTCCAACAATTTTTTTTTTCTAGTGGGACAGATACAATTTGTTTTCTACATGGGGTAACCCAAACTTCCTTCTTTCCTACAGAATTCAAGTTTGAAAGCCCAGTCTTTTGATTTTTTCACTGGCAATGACCTTTGTAAAAGTGAGTACTGAGAGAAGCCCCCAGTGACCACAATTTATCACACCCTCATAGTTTGACAACACGCCTTCTTGAATTGTTGTTCCATAGACATACTGAGAGCAAACTGAACAGGGAGCATAGTCAGCTTCCTACTCATTAGAAACCTGATTTTGTTTATTTGTAGACAATACTCTCTTGGTCACTAGAACTTCCTAATTCACCAGTTAGGGGAATGTGAAGCAAACTTTTTTTCAATTATTTCATAAATATGAAATTATTTCATAAGTAAAAGCACCCACATCACCATCTTGACTTCTATACCCTACTTATGGCAGGAATATCAATATATACTCATTGTGGTTTCAAAGGATATATCAAATCTCATAAATTTGCACTGAAATCTCATGATGTGTTGTCTCCCAGTTGAGAACATGCATGAACAGGCTATTTCCCTCTCTATCAACATGGCAACTTTTATATGATGCATAATTAGGAAATAATATCTGTACACGTGTGATCACTATCATACTTTCTTTTCCTTGAACTATTAATATATCCCCAGGTGAAATGTGTGGAATGCTTAGGATGATGGATTAAGTATTTTGTAAATTGACTAATGGTGGTTCTTAAATGAGCCCTTCTGGCAGGAAAGGCAAATCTATACATAGATTTATTTTATTTTATTTAAAGGACAAAGAAATTCCTTTATCTATGGAAATGATCCAGAGAAGTCAGTCACTAGGTAGCTGGTTGATTCACCCATAAGATGATGCAAATTGGGATGTTAGCATTGACTGCTGATGTTACATACTGGACACTTAGAAGTAAAAGTAGATTCATCTGATACTAGTGAATCCATAATAATCAAAATGGTATTAGAGATTTCACAGCATTGTGGAATAAATTAGAATATTTTTCCTCCTTTTTCCTTAACAGTGGAAATCTTTTATTTTCTTTGAGATGGACTTTTTCCCTTTAATATGTCTAAAATTGGATCAACTCTATCACAGAAACAAAGAAGAGAGTACCATATGTTCTCACTCATAAGCAGACCTTGAGCAATTATCATAATACTATAAGAAAGGAATTGGCAGTAGTAGGAATCTACCAGGGGAGGGGGCAGGATTGGCAATTGATGGAAACTGCTAGGGGAGGTAGGGGCACACCTCATCAACAAGGGCACTGGCATAATTATTATTTTAATTATCGATTGTTGTATAGCAAATTACCCCCAAATTTAGTGGCTCAAACTGCAATAAATCATTCTTATCTTTCACGGTATCTTGTGGATCAGGTATTCTGGCACAGGGTCTCTAATAGAGTTGCCATCAAATGTTGCCAGGACTGATTGTTTGGAGATAGGAAATCCACTTTCAGAGTGGATGACTCACATGACTGACTGTTGGCAGTAATCTCAATTCTTCCTCATAACTTTTTAGGGTGACTTTAGAGATGCCTAATTTAGTTCTAGCTTAGTCTTACCAGAAAGACTAAGACTTTCTGTGAATTCCCATGATGTCTAATGTGGTATCACATTCTGGTTGCTCAGAACCTCAGCCACTCTTAGCCCTGTGGATGATCAGGAAATCATTCAATGTATAGTCTCCTGATAGTTCTTTACCCAACATAGTAGAGAATAATTATACATGCACCCCATTGTTCATTCAAAGGGAATCTTATGCAGGCTTCTGGGGCTCTTTATTCATATGGCTTCTTCTTTTCTGTTACAATGCACCAAAACTTCTATCTGTTGCAGTCTCCTTGAACTCTGATTCTTGATTCTTCAACTCAGCAAGAACCATGTGCTTCCTTGGAATATTCTCAACCCCCAGACTACTATATAATCCAAAAAGTATCTCATAAAACCAAGGCAACAGGGAGAATTGTCTCAACAGTTTCTTCTTTAAGGACCAGAGTCCTGGACCACCTACTTCCAATGTTTAAAACTGTTATTTCGAATATTTTGCCATTTCTCTCTATTTATGTCAGGTGGTACATTTGATACTAGTAAATCCATAATAATCAAAATGGTATTAGAGGTTTCACAGCATTCTTGACCACAAATGAAGCATAAATGAATTCATATAAGATCAAAATACTACCATGCACCTTATCAGACTACAGTGTAATAAAAATAAATAAAATCCCCCCAAAACCCATAAAGACATGGACACTAGACAGCATGATACTGAGCAACTCCTGTGTCAACACAGAAATCAAAACAGAAATTAAAAGAATCTTAATCAAATGAACATGAAAGAAATGAAAATGAAAAAACATTTTATTAAAACTTCTGGGAAGCCATGAAAGTAGTTCTAAGAAGGGAATTTATATCTCTAGGAACACACATAAAGAATATGAAAAGACAACAAGTAAACAATGTAACAATTCACCTATGGGAGCTGAAAATACAAGTCCACCAAAACCCTACATTAGCAAAAAACTGTAGATCACAAAAATAAAAGCCCAAATATGGGACATAGAAAACAAAAATATTTTTTAAAATCAACATATCAAAAGGTTGGTTTCTTGAAAGGATAAGCAAGATTGATGAACTCTTAGACAGAATGACCAAGAAAAAGAAAAAGTCCAAGTAAAGAGAAGCACAAAAGATCAAATCACAACTAACCCTGAAGATATAAAAAACATTACCAGAGATTACTGTGTGCACTTGTATAGAAACAAATTCAATAACATAAATGAAATGAAGGACTTTTAGATATCACACAACCTCCCAAGGTTGAAAAAAGAAGACATTGAGACATTGAATAGACCAAAAACAACCCAGGAAATTGACTCTGGCATAAGAAAACTAACTGCAAAAAAAAAATTCCCTGGATTAGATGAATTTCCAGAGGAATTCTGCAAAGCATACAAGGAGGAACTGATATTAATCCTATTGAAAATATTCCAGGCAACTGAGAAAGACGGAACTCTCCCTAAATCATTTTATGAAGCTAACATCACACTGATACCCAAATCAGGTAAAGATCCAACAAAGAGAGCTACAGGCCAATATCCTTGATGAACATAGTTACAAAATTTTTCAACAAGTTTCTAGCAAATTGGATCCAACAATACATTTCAAAAATCATCCAACATGACCAAGTAGGTTACATTCCTGGGAGGCAGGGCTGGTTCAACATCTGCAAGACAATAAATATAATTGAATACATCAACAGATGTAAAAACAAGAACCACATGATTATATCATTAGATTCAAAAAAACTTTTGAAAAAAATTCAGCATCCCTTTATGATAAAAACTCTCGAGCATGTAGACATAAAGAAACATACCTCAAATAGTAAGCACCATCTATGATCAGCCCACAGCAGGATTATTGCTAAACAGACAGAAACTGGAAGTATTTCCCCTGAAAATCGAAAAAAGACAAGGTTGCCCACAGTCACTCTTCCTGTCCACTATAGTTTTGGAAGTCCTAGCTACAACAATTAGATAAGAAAACCAATGGCATCCAAATAGGAAAAAAAAGGGGGGGGGAATTAAAGTTAACTATCCCTCTTTGCTGATGATATAATCTTATACTTTGAAAATACAGGAGAATCTGTCAAAAACCTCCTTGCACTGTTATAGAACTTTGCCAAGGTCTCAGGGTACAAAACAAATGTGCAAAAGAAGTTGCATTCTTACATGCCAACCACAAACAGTCAAAGAAACAAATAAATAGCACAATCCCATTCACAATAGCCACAGAAAATTGAAATACCTCAGCATCTTCCTAACCAGTGAAAGACCTTTACAATAAAAACTACAAAACACTGCTCAAAGAAATCCAAGAAGTCACAAAGAAATGGGAAAATATCCCATGTTCATGGATAGAAAGAATAAACATTGTTAAGATGTCCATCGTATCATGGGCAATCTACAGATTCAACACAATACCCATTAAACTACCAACATGAACATAGTTACATTGGGAAATTACAATACAGAAATTAATATGGAAACAAAAACAACCATGAATGGTCAAAACATTCTTCAGCAAAAGAAACAAAGTGAGAGGTGAAGCAATCACTGGGGAGAGAACTTATTCAGTAAATGGTGCTGGGAAAACTGACTGACAACATGCACAAGATTGAAACAGGACCTCTATCTATAACCATACACAAAACAAAAGTCTACATACTTCTAGAATTTAAACTTTACTATAAGGCTACAATAATCAAAACAGCCTGGTATTGGTACAAGAAAATGTATATAGACCAATGGAACAGGATAGAAATTCCAGAGTAAAACCTCAATTTCTCAACCAACACATCTTCAATAAAGCCTCCACCAACAACCACTAGGGAGAGGAGAACCTATTCAGGACATGGTGCTGGGTAAACTGACTGACAACATGCAGAAGATTGAAACAGGACCCTATCTATCAACATATACAAAAATCAACTCTAAATGGATCAAAGACCTAAATATAAAACCTCAAACTATAAGAATCTTAGAAAATGCTGGAGACATCCCTATCAGAATCAGAATATGCAACCAATTCCTGATCAAAAACCCAGATGTCCATGCCATAAGAGATAAGATAGACAAGTGGGACCTTATTAAACTGAAAAGCTTCTGCAAGGCAAAATAAACCATCAAGACAGTGGAGAGACTGTCCACAGAATGGGAAAAATATTTTCCAACTGTGTATCTGACAAAGGTCTAACTAATATCCAAGGAACTCAAATGTGCTGAAAGGAAAAAAACAAACAGCCCCGTAACAGAATGGGAAAAGGATATGAATAGACTTTCTCAAAAGAAGATATATAAGCATCCAAAAGACATCTGAGAAAATGCTCAGTCTCACTAATCATCAGAAAAATGCAAATCAGTACCTCATTGAAATACCTCCTAACTCCAGTCAGAATGGTCATTATTAGTACAACAAAAAACAACAGATGCTGGCAAGGATACAGAGAAAAGGGAACATTTCTACGCTGTTGGTGGGAATGCAAACTAATTCAACATCTATGGAAAGCAGAGTGACAATTTCTAAAAGAACCAGAAGTTGACCTTTCATATGATCCAGTCATCCACCTCCTGGGAATATACCCAGAGGAATTCAAATAATTCTACAAAAAAGATACCTGTACACACATTTTTATTGCAGCACTATTCACAATAGCAAAAATATGGAACCTATTGTGCTGCTCATTGAAACTGAACTGGATAAAAAAATGTGATACATATACAAAATAGAATATTATGCAGTCATAAAGAAGAACAAAATTATGAACTTCACAGTCAGTTGGATGGATTTAGAGTCTATCATACTCAGTGATCTATCACAGAAAGAAGTACTTAGTTCCATGTGTTCCCAATCATAATTGGACCTGGAATATCTATCATAATAATACAAAAAAGGAATTGGCATAGCAGGACATTCTAGGGGGGGCACATAACATCAATAAGGGTGCCTGATCCTAATCCAGGCAAAGCAAAGTCCAATGGGAGGCCCAAAACTTCACCTGTACCAAAACCACTTATGTACAGTATCCTAATTTATATCCTACAACTTTAAAATAAAGCTAAATTAAATTAATAAAAAGAAATAAAACATTTTTCAAGGTTTTACTTTTTTAAAAAAATTTATTTTTTATTTTCTTTCAAGGTTATTACTCTATTTTATTTTGAGCCACTTTAAAATATTTCATGTTCCGAGAAATTCTTTCATACAATTGATACTTTATTCAAATTAGTATATCTTTGCATAATATCTTGTTTTTTTGTTAAGATTGTTTCTCTGTTGATTAGAATATACTATTTCTACTTTTGTGAATCTGCATCTCCTTATTTCTGTTGACTTTATTTACCCCACTTAGCAGTTTGTTTCTGTTGGACTCCATTAATGAAAAGTTTTTCAGTTTTTAAATTAGATTTATAGGTTGCCAACTGTAAATGTTTTACATTTATTGTCTCTGCATTTATCCTATTTCTGTATGATTATTTTATTGTTTATTTTCTAATGCCTTTACTAAATGCTGAGTTATTTTTATTCTTTTTTTCTGTGGATTTTTTCTTCTATCTGTTTTTTGGGCAAACATTTATTGATGGCATCAATTATTTTTTAGTTTTGTTTTACTCTCTATTTTATTCTGATTTATCTTTTTGGTGGGAGGATGTCTACTTCCTGTGGGTTTTATTATCTTTCTAGTAGCCATTCTTTAAATGGTTAAATTACTGATTTGCAGTCAGTATTTTAAAAGTATATCTATTATACATGTTTATCTTTTTACCTGTATCTTTCCATTTATTATATACACTGACTTTATATTCATTTTTAAGTACTTATGTAGCTGTAATTATGTGTTATGTCTTTGGCAGAAAATGATAATTAGTCTGAACTAAATCACTTTTCAAAATACTTCTGTGTAGATTGATCATAGTCTTCTGTAGTCTATGTTGAATAAAAATCTTAAATTAGCTTTATTTTAAGTATTTTGCAGGCAAATAGTGATCTCAGATTTTTCTTAAGTTCTAATTTTTATTTCTTAATGTTTAAAAAAGTCAGTCTTAGACACTAGGCTATATATATTATTATTATTATTATTATTATTATTTTGAGTTGGAGTCTCACTCTGTCACCCAGACTAGAGTGCAGTGGCTGCTCCCGGCCACCGCAGCCTCGAACTGCTGGACCCCGGTGATCCTTCTGCTCAGCCTTCCAAGTAGCTGGAACTACAGGCGTGGGCTACCACGCCCGGCTAATTTTTTTATTTATTGTAGAGATGAGGTCTCGCCTGCCCAGGCGGGTCTCAAACCAGCAGGCTCAGGCAATCCACTCACCTCAGCCTCCCAAAGGCGTGGGATTACAGGCTGAGCCACCAAGCCCGGCTGGGCTATATCTTAATGTTGCTTTATTTATTATTTTACTTATGTCAACCTGTACCTCCATGAATATTCTAACTACCTCTTTATTCCTTTCATTATTGGCTCATCTCCATTTTGTCTGTTTCCTTCTTCTTGAATTGCAAATTAATTGCTTCACCTGATCTTGTCATTCCTCTATTATTTGTTTAATGTTTTATCTATTTATCCTTTTACTCTGAGTTAATAGACAATTTCTTTAGCTTGTCTTCTATGTCATTTACTACATTTTTATAAGTATCCAATGATCTTTTCACTGCACATATATTACGGTTACTGACATTAATTTTATGATCATGTTTTTAATTTATTTTTATTTTTATTTTTTTAATCAATATTTTTTATTATGATATTGTGGGGTACAGTTAAGGGTTAGGTATACAAATATGCTTCTTTCAGGCACCCTTGTTGATAAGAGGTGTCTCCCCATCCCCAGACAGATACTTACTACCATTAATCCCATCTCCCTTCCCCTCCCCCCCCATAGTGTCACACCAGTGTCAGTCATTTTCTTATAGTATTGCATTGGATGTTCAAGGTCCACTATATGAGTGAGAACATGTGATACTCAGATCTTTGTTTCTGGGAGAGGTCACTCAGTATTACACATTCTAGTTCCATCCAGGTTGCTGTGAAATTCAAAATTTTGTTCTTTTTTATGGCTGCATAGTATTCCATTGTGTATATGTACCACATTTTTTTAATCCAATCCTCTTTTGACGGGCAACGTGGTGGCTTCCAGGTTCTTGCTATTGTGAACAATGGTGCAATAAACATACGTGTGCAGGTGTCTTTTCTATAGAGTGATTTGAGTTCTTCAGGGTATATTCCCAGTAGGGGGATTGTGGGGTCATATGGGAGGTCAATATTTAGAGCTTTTAGGAATCGCCACACTGCTTTCCCCAGAGGTTGCACTAGTCTGCACTCCCACCAACAGTGTAGAATTGTTCCGTTTTCGCCACACCCTCTCCAGCAACTGGTATTTTTGAGTTATTGATAATTGCCATTCTGACTGGAGTTAGGTAGTGTCTCAGTGAGGTTTTGATTTGCGTCTCCCTGATGATTACTGAGGTTGAACATTTCTTCATGTGTCTGTTGGCTGCTCGGATGTCTGCCTTTGACGAGTGTCTGTTCATATCTTGTGCCCATTTTATAATGGGGTTGTTTGTTTTTTTCTTTTCAGCACATCTGAGTTCCTTGTAGATCCAAGATGTTAAGCCTTTCTCAGACCTGGAGTTGGCAAATACTTTTTCCCAGACTACAGGCTGTCTCCCTGCTCTCTTGATGGTTTCTTTGACTTTGCAGGAGATTGTCAGTTTGATGAGGTCCCACTTGTCTATCTTATCTCTTATGGCCTGTGAGTTTCAGGTTTTGTTCAGGAATTGGATGCCAGTTCCAATTTCCATGAGAGTATGTTCTTCATTTTCTAAGGTTCTTATGGTTTGAGGTTTTACATTTAGGTCTCTGATCCATTTAGAGTTAATTTTTGTGTAGGGGGTAGATAGGAGTCCTGTTTCTATCTTCTGCATGTGGTCAGCCAGTTTTCCCAGCACCATTTACTAAATAGGTTCTCCTCACCCCAGTGGTAGGTGGTGGAGGCTTTGTTGAAGATGAGTTGGTTGAGAAATTGAGGTTTTGCTTCTGGAATCTCAATTCCATTCCATTGGTCTATATGTCTGATCCTATACCAGTACCAAACTGTTTTGATTATTGTAGGTTATAGTAAAGTTTTAAGTCTGTTAATGTGATACCACCTGCTTTTTTTTTTTTTTTTTTTTGAGGATTGTTCTGGCTATTCTTGGTCATTTGTTTCCATATGAATTCCTGTGTTGTTTTTTCTAGGTCTGAGAAGAATGTTGCTGGTAATTTGATGGGTATTGCATTAAATCTGTAGATTGCCTTAGGTAAGATAGAAATATTCACAATGTTGATTCTTCCAATCCATGAGCATGGGATATTTTTCCACTTGTTTGTGTCATCTTTGATTTCTTTGAGCAGCTTTTTATAGTTTTCATTGTAAAGGTCTTTCACTTTTCTGGTTAGGAAGATGCCAAGGTTTTTCTTTCTTTCTTTCTTTCTTTCTTTCTTTCTTTCTTTCTTTCTTTCTTTCTTTCTTTCTTTCTTTTTTTTTGGTGGCTATTGTGAATGGAATTGTGGTTTTTATTTGGGCTTCTGTTGGTTTATTATTGGTGTAAAGAAATGCGATTGTCTTTTGCACATTTATTTTATATCCTGAGACTTTGCCAAAGTCCTTTATCAGTTTAAGGAGGTTTTTGACAGATCCTCTTGGGTTTTAAAGGTACATGATCATGTCATCTGCAAAGACAGATGGCTTGACTTCCTCTTTTCCTATTTGGATACCCCTGATTGCCTTCTCTTCTCTGATTGTTCAAGCTCAGTCTTCCCATACTATATTGAGCAGGAGGGATGAGAGTGGTCATCCTTGTCTTGTTAGAGTTTTCAGGGGAAATGGTTCCAGTTTTTGTCCATTTAGGAGTATGCTGGCTGTGAGTTTCTCGTAGACGGCTTTTACCATTTTGAGGTATGTTCCCCGTATGCCTAGATGTTCTAGGGTTTTTATCAAGAAGGGGTCCTGGATTTTATCAAAAGCTTTTTCTGCATCTAATGATATAATCATGTGGTTTTTGTTTTGACATCTGTTGATGTATTTAATTACATTTATGGTTTTACGAATGTTGAACCAGACTTGCTTCCCAGGGATGAAGCCTACTTGATCATGATGGATCATTTTTGAGATGTGTTGTTGAATCAGTTCTCTAAGATCCTGTTGAGAATTTTAGCAACTATGTTCATCAAAGATATTGGCCTATAGTTCTGTTTCTTTGTTGGTTCTTTACCTGGCTTGGGTTTCAATGTGATGTTAGCTTTGTAAAATGATTTAGGGAGAGTTCCATCTCTCTCAATCATCTGGAACACCTTCAGTAGGATTGGTATAAGCTCCTCCTTAAATGTCTTGTAGAATTCTGCTGGAAAGATATCTGGTCCAGAGCTTTTTTTTGTAGGTAGTTTTCTATTACGTAGTCAATTTCCTTGATCGTTATTCATCTATTTAGGGTCTCAATTTCTTCTTGTTTCAACCTAGGCAGATTGTGTGATGAAAGAAAGTCCTCCATTTCTGAAAGGTTTTCAAGTTTGTTTCCATTCAAGTGTACATAGTAGACTCTGATGATCTTTTGTATTTTTTCAGGATCAGATGTGACTTCATCTTTTGTGTTTCTGACTGTGTTTATTTGGGCTTTTTCTCTCTTTTTCTTGGTCAATCTAGCTAGGGGACCATCGATCTTGCTTATCCTTTCAAAGAATCAGCTTTTTGTTTCATTGATTTTTTGTATTATCTTTTTGTCTTCTATGTCCTGGATTTGGGCTTTTATTTTTGTGATCTGGATTCTTCTGCTGAAATTAGGCTTTTTGTGGTCTTGCTTTTCCAGCTTCCTTAGGTGGCTTGTTAGGCTGTTAATTTGTGATCCTTCCATTTTCTTCACGTGCGTTTGTAGGGTTATAAATTTTCTTACTACAGCTTTCATGGTATCCCAGAGATTTTGGTAAGATGTTTCTTCATTTTCATTTGTTTCCAGGTATCTTTTAATCTCTGTTTTGATTTCATCATTGACCCAGGAGTTGTTTAGCATCATGCTGTTCAGTGTCCATGTCTTTTTGGGTTTTGGGGGGACCTTGTACCTTGTTGGTGTTAATGTTTATTTTTATTCCACTGTGGTCCAAGAAGGTGCATGGTAGAATTTCAGTCCTTTTAAATTTGCTTATGCTTGATTTATGGCCAAGTATGTGGTCGATCTTAGAGTACATTCCATGTGGTGATGAGGAGAATGTGTATCCTGTGGTCTTTGGATGGAGGGTTCTGCAGGTAACAATTAAGTCCATTTGATCAAGAATCATGTTGAGGTTTCAGATCTTGTTGCTGATTTTTTGTCCTGATGATCTGTCTAGGGTTGTGAGTAGGGTATTAAAGTCCCTAGCTATGATGGTATTGGAGTTGATGTATTTTTTTTATTTTTTGAATTGGAGTCTCACTCTGTCACCCAGACTGGAGTGCAGAGGCTGCTCCCGGCCACCACAGCCTTGACCTGCTGGGCTCCAGTGATCCTTCTGTCTCAGCCTTCCAAGTAGCCAGAATTACAGGCATGCGCTACCATGCCTGGGTGATTTCTGATTTATTGTAGAGATGAGGTCTCTCTCCCCAGGTGGATCTGGAACCTGTGGACTCAGGTAATCCACTCACCTAAGCCTCTCAAAGGCGTGGCATTATAGGCTGAGCCACCGAGCCCGGCTTCGATGTCTTTTTTTAGTTTACCTAGGAGCTGCTTTATGAAAGTTAGTGCTCCTATGTTGAGTGGATATATGTTTAGGATGGATATTTCTTGTTGATAGATTGAACCTTTTATCATTATGTAGTGGCCTTCTG
This sequence comes from Carlito syrichta, assembly GCF_000164805.1. Lineage (NCBI taxonomy): Eukaryota > Metazoa > Chordata > Mammalia > Primates > Tarsiidae > Carlito > Carlito syrichta. The sequence continues at coordinate 139,038 of NW_007067359.1, read as the reverse complement.
TATCTTTTTTTTTTTTTTGAGTTGGAGTCTCACTCTGTCACCCAGACTGGAGTGCAGTGGCCGCTCCCAGCCACCGCAGCCGTGACCTGCTGGGCTCCGGTGATCCTTCCGCCTCAGCCTTCCGAGTAGCCAGAATTACAGGCATGTGCTACCATGCCCGGCTGATTTTTTGATTTATTGTAGAGGTGAGGTCTTGCTGCCCAGGTGGGTCTCGAACCCGCGGGCTCAGACAATCCGCTCACTTCAGCCTCCCAAAGGCACGGGATTACAGGCTGAGCCACCGAGCCTGGCTTGTATCTTTTTTAAGTTTGATAGATTAAAGGGTATTTTGTCTTAGATTAAGATCATGACTCCTCCTTTCTTTTGTGTTCCATTCACCTGAAAATTTGTTTCCCATCCTCTTACTTTAAGTCTGTGCGTATCCTTTCTAGTGAGATGCATCTCTTAAAATCAATAGATTGTTGCCTGGTGATATTTTATCCACTTTTCCATTCTATGTCTTTTCAGTGGTCCATTTAGTCCATTCACATTCAAACTAATTATTGAAAGGTGAGAGTTGATCCCTATCATAATGTTCTTACAGGGTTGTTGTTCTTCCTGTTGGTGTGTTGTCTTTCTTTTGGTTTTAGAGTTGGATCATGTGTGGTTTTAATGTTTTGCCTGTACTCTTGTGAAGAATGTTGTTGTTCTTTTTTCCTTTTCTTCTGTGTTCAATACTTTCTTAAGTGTTTCTTGTAGAGGTGGTCTGGTGGCAGCGTAGGTTCTGTAGGGATTGGATATCTGGGAAAGATTTCAATTCTCCCTC
>NW_007067359.1:109883-137852 GCF_000164805.1 Carlito syrichta | reverse complement strand
GCTCTGAGATTCTTCTTCTGCTTGGTTAATTCTGCTTTCCATGCTTATTAGTTTGTTACTTATTTCCATCACAGTATTCTTTACTGCTGTTATTTTTAACATTAGCACCTTCCTATTTTCCTCTTTGCTCTTCTCAATTTTTTAAATCCTCTCTAGTAATGTCTTGATGTCTGGGTTTGTTGCATGTGACCTGTCATTCTGGGGACTCTTCATTGTTTGTGGTCTGGAGTCTGTTTTCTCAGTGTCTGATCTCCCAGACATCTGTGTGAGACCTATATTCTTCTTTTGGTTTTGCTTCATTTGTGCGGTTTTTTTCCCTCCCTACTTTTTCGTTCCTTCCATGTCACCATCTTCTTTAATTCTGTTATTCAGGGGTAAAGGGATTGCTTTTACTTCTGTTTGTTCATTCTCCTATTCTTCTTATGTATGCCCTCTTACTTTGCTCAATTCTGGAGTTGCACAGTAGGTTGGGGGTGGTCCTTTTTGCAGTTTTGAGATTTACTTAAGGGGAGAGCTGTGATTAAAAATCTATGTGCAGGTCCTGGTATCTGTCAACGGGTGTATGGATACTCTTAAACCCACTTCTCACTGCCTTGGAATCTGTCCATGCAGTGGGGCTGTAGGTTTACTCCCTGAAATTAAATGAGATTAGCAGAGGGAAGAGAATGGAGCAGACAGTGGGGGGAAGAGGAAGGTGGAGAGAGGTGTATGGGGGGAAACAGATGATTGTACCAACAAATAGAGAGACCTAAACTGAAACAGATAAAAACAATAGACCACAGCTACACTCCAACCAGCTCCCATACAAAAAAATTAAAACATACAATGATGCTAAAATACAAGCCAACCAACCTTCTTATTGGTGTGCTGTTCCTCTATACAAAGATATGGTTTACAGAGAGGAGAAAAGAGAAGAAAAGTAAGAGAAAAATAAAAGAGAAGAAAAGGAAGGAAGAATAAAACAATAGGAATAGAATCAAGTCATTAAACTAACAGAACCAACTGAGCACACTCTGAGACTTTTTGTTTAAATCCAATGTTCTTTCAGCTCTGATTTCTAGCTGTCTTTTCAAGCTGGTAAATTAGTTCACAGTTAGGGTCAGTTGCCTCTGGCCTGCTGTGAAGGACAGTTCAGATCACCCTCAGTTCACCACTCAAATCTTGCCTGTGTCTGTTTTTCAAGCTGTTTTTACCATTTCGGTGTTGTTACCTTGAATTGTCAGCAGGTGGTACTATCTCAGCTACTCTCCCCAGAAGGGGTGGAGCCATCAGGAGCTGGGCAGAGGCTGGAGATGGAAGCCTGTCTCAGGGCACAAGGGAGGAGACCCACGGCCGGTAGGACATCACAGTGGCAGCAGAGGTGGCAGTGATCCCAGCAGATCTTGCCTGCAGGGGCTTCAAGAACTGAAGTTGTGGATCTCCTCAAGCACAGGTGGTGCAATGTGCTATGGCTGCATGGAAGTCCCAGTGGCTGCTTTGTCTGCAACTGCAGTGACTGTCCAGACTGCTGTGATGCCCCAGCAGTGGCAACAGCCAAGCTCTGTCCATGTTTTTAATTTAACAGCAATATATAAAAGCTATACATACATAATAGACATATGTATCTAAAAGCTATCAGGTTATTCATTCTTGTTTCCTAATAGCTTGATTTTTTACCTATTCCATACAGGCTGCTGGGAAAACTGACTGACAACCTACAGAAGATTGAAACAGGACCCCCCTCTAGGACCACACACAAAAATCAACTCTAAATGGATCAAAGAACTAAATATAAAATCTCAAGTAAAAGAATTGTAGAAAATACTGGAGACCTCCTTATGGGAATCAGAGTAGACAACCAACTCCTGATCAAAACCCCAGACCAGACTGGGGAAATTTGTAAGACCTTGTCTCTACAATAAATCAAAAATTAGCTGGGCGTGGTAGTGCATTCTGTAGTTTCAGTTACTTGGAAGGCTGAGGTGGAAGGATCTTTGGAGCCCAGCAGGTTGACGCTTGGGTGGTCGTGAGTGTGCCACTGCACTCCAGCCTGAGTGATGGAGTGAGATTCCAAATCAAAAAAAAGAAAAAAAGAAAAGAAAAGAAAGAAAATATATGTTTAAAATAAAAAATAAATACTACAATAACAAAAACAATACAAACAAATATAGCAAAACTAGCTGTATAACATTTACATTGTATTAGGCATTACAAGTAATCTAGAGATGATTTAAAGTATTTGAGATCATGTGCATAGACTGTATGCAAATATTTTGCCATTTTAAATCTGGGACTTGAGCAGATTTTGGTATTTGTGGGGGCAGGAGGTTTTAGAACCAATAACCCATGGATAATATAGAATGATTTTACTTAGTCTTTCTGCAAAATTAAATTTAACTTGCAAAAAAAAAAGAGAGAGAGAAAGAAATAAGATAGATAAGTGGGATCTTATTAAACTGAAAAGCTTCTGCAAAGCAAAACAAGCCATCAAGACAATGGGGAGATAGTCTACAGGATGGGAAAAGTATTTTCCAACTGTGTATCTGACAAAGGCCTAATATCCCAGGAACTCAAATGTACCAAAAGGAAAAAAACAAACAGCCCCATAACAAAATGAGAAAAGGATATGAATAGACATTTCTCAAAAAAGATATATGCGCAGTCAGCAGACATATGAGAAAATGCTCAGCCTCACTAATCATCAGAAAATGATGATGCACCTCAAAAATGCAAGCAAAATATTTTCTAAGTTTTTATTTATAAAAAATATATTTGATATTAAAAAGACCAAAGTAAAACACATGGATTAAACTAACACTGTCATGTATTTGAATAAGTATTATTGAAATATTTATTCTAATTTATCTGGTAGTTGTGACAAAATACTAATTTCATATTAAATTTGTATATAAAATGCTTATTTATATAATTATCATTAGTGGTCAAAGCACAGTAATAGGTGGGAGAAAAAGTGCAAAAATTTCCCATTTTTATAATAGTTATAATATCCTCAGCAATATTATTTAATTTTCCCAAACAGGAAATATTTCAAGAAGCATTAAGATGAGCTTAGTATTTTGATGAAAAAAATATTTACTTCCAGCATTGTACTATATACTATTTTGTTTCTGAATTTTAACAGACCATTACACTGATGTTTATCTGATTGCTATCAGAGGTATTTTGTCCAAAGATATTCAACTGAGAATTTTTTTTTAAGAGTAGCATTTACTGGAACCAATTTGTAATTCAAAAACCTTATGAATGCAGTAGAAACTCTTTGATTCCTAATTAAATAGGAGAATCATGAAAGGTTGTCCACAATATATACTATATATTCATAGTATACATACTATATACTATTTTTTCTGTACATATATGCATACCTATAACAAAGTTTAATTTATAAACTAGGCACAGTAAGGTATTAACAACAATAACTAATAGTAAAATAGAGCAATCCCTACAATATACTGTAATAAAATTATTTGAATACAGTCTTTTTCTTCTAAAATATCTTACTGTATGTGATATTTTTAGACTGTGGTTGACTGCAGGAAACTTAAACTGTGAAAAGTGAAACCACAGGTAAGGAGAGACGGTAGGATAGCCATTTTAGAAAGTATGAAGCATTATTTCATTACGTTTTTGGTTTACATTTTCTTAATGGCTGATGATGTTGAGCATCTTTTCATGCCCTTGGTGGCCATTTATGTATGTTCCTTGGATAAATTTTTATACATTTTGTTTTGTTCATTTTAGAATTAGGTTATAACTATTTTTATTATTGAATTATAAAAGTTCTTTTTCTGTGTGTGTGTGTGTGTGTGTGTGTGTGTATGCTAGAATCAAGCCCTTATCAGATATAGGATTTGCAAAAATCTCCTCTTATTTTGCATGTTGTCTTTTCACTTTTTGATGATGTCTTTTGAAGCACAAAAGTTTTTAATTCTGAAATTCAATTTATAATGTATATATTCTTGTCTTTTGTCACTTATGGTTTTGTGGTCTTATCTCAAGTTTTGGGCTAACTCCATGCTGCAAGGATTTATTACTATATTTTCTTCTGAGAGTTTTATTTTCAGTTTTTTCATTTAGGTTTATGATTCATTTTAATTTTTGAATATGGCATGAGGAAAGAGTGTATAACTTTTTTCTGTTGCATGTGACTACTCAGTTGAACCAGAATCATTTTTAAAAAGACTATTTTTCCCTGATTGTATTATCTTGGTACTCTAGTCAAAAATCAACATACTTCACATACAAGGGTGTACTTCTGGACTCTCAGTTCTATTCCATTGTCTATACGTTAATTCTATTTCATTGTCTATATATCAATTCTTATAGCAGTATCTCACTGCCTTAAAAAAATTAACATTGTAGTAAGTTTTGTCTTTTCTGAAACCAAATAAGTTTCTAGATTAGTTTTAAGACTAGACTGTCAATTTCTTCAAAAATGTTAGCTAGAATTTTGATAGGGATTGTAATTTGGAGAATACTACTATCTTAACAATATTAAATCTTCCATTTCATGAACATATAATGTCTTTCCCTTTATTTAGGTCATCATTAATTTTCTTCAGTAATGTTTGGTAGCTTTCAGAGTATGATTTTTACTTTTTTTGCAAAGTTTATTTCAAAGTATTTTATTCTTTTTGATGCTATTGTAAATAGAATTGCTTTCTTAAGTTCACTTTTGGAGCTCTAATATATAAAAATACAATTGATTTTTTATATATTGATCTTGTACCCTAAAACTTCACTAAACTCTGATTAGTTCTAATAATTTTTTAGTGGATTCCTTGGGATTTTCTATATACAAAATCATGACATCCACAAATAGAAATAGATTTATTTCTTCCTTTTTAATCTTGTCTTTCAAGAGAATTTTGATGGTGGGGACAGATAAGTAGAGTACAGCCAACTAGCTGAAATTGTACACCAAAAGAAATAAATCAACAGTCAAAATTCTGATTACATGAATATCAGGTAGGTGCATTCCATATTTTATTTGAAGCTAAGTCATTGACTTTTTACCTAGGGTTTCCTAAACATCCTCTGTTTAGAACTATCATTAACCTAAGAATTTGAAATGGAACTAACCTTCAGAGGAGAGTTAAAGAAATCAAATTATAAGGTACAGGTTCACAGAGGTACTGAATAAGAAGGCCATCATATACAGTTTACTGACCTATACAGAAGATTACAGTAAATGACATCACAGTATCATGCTATAATTAGGACATGTAAATATATAAGAACAATTAATTTTATATTAAGTCTTCAAAATAAGGATGACAAGGATACAAAAGTGACAAGAATCATACAAGGTTTACTTATTTCTGCTATATTTTGTTGGAAATAGTTTTGGCAATGTATATATCTCATAGTTTAAATACAACTTAAATAACTACCATGCATATAACACCCATTGGCAATAGAGGTTCTAAGACACTGCCCAAGAAATTATAAAAATAAATTTTGTGGTTGTCCTTTTTTTGGAAGAACTTTCAAGTACATTCTGTAAGTCTAATATGCTACTTCTTTTGCCAATAACTTCCAGTCATTTCTTTTTACTTCTACCTTTGGAGGGAGCATGGGAAGAAATTTGAAGTTATACTACTACAAGGTGCCCTGAAAATTATCTTTTTCTGTGGGTACTTCTTGGCAGCTGTCTGCATGACATGTGATACACTCTGATCCAAAGGTTTAATAAGTCCATTTCATGGTTATAACATAAACCTTTCATGAAACGGTATAGGGAGAAATAGCTAAAACTCACCCAGAAGGTAAGTGTAGCAGTTTGGGCGGGGGGAATCTACATTTTCCTTTTACTGATATTTTAAATTTACCATACTGACTTGCTTTTAAATCACATAATCTTAAAAGTTTCATCCAAATCATTAAATAAGGCTGAATTGTGAATTTTAAAAAATTTCAACTTTAGATAACATTAGACTTATCTATGCCCAGTCTAAAGAATAATAGAAATGAATTGAATATTAATAAAGGACAAAGTGCCTTATATTTGCATATCAAATTTTTAAATTTTAAAATGTGATAAATCTATCACATTAGCTCAATCTACACCACAATCTTTTACCTTGAACAAGTGGCTAATTATAAATTGTATACATTTTAATATGTTCTAAATACCTCAAAGCCTAATATTGGGCTTTTAATTTTTTTTTCTTTTTAATTTGACTTAAAAAAAAAAACTATTCCTCAATGTTTCACAAAATGTCTGACAAAGCATTACTGCAGGGTTTCTTACTGCAGACTTGACACACTATCCATTTGACTAAGCATAGAGATACTAATCTGTTGGATGATTATAAAATCTCTTCTTACATATTATGAGACTTGTGTCTGATTTATCCATTCTACATTAAGCAGATATTAATTAAGCAACTATGACTTTAAAATTTAATTAACTAGTGCTTATGGTAAAAATTATAACTGCTGATAAGGAAAAATTGTATAGCTGTTGATAGCTTGTAACCAGCCTGGCAGCTCACAACTGCACTGCAGTGTGCCTCGCTGAGCATAACAACTTCAGAGAATGTTAACATCAGATGAGATCACTCTCTGACCATGATGGAACAAGACAAAACATCACAAATGAAAATATCACAATGACCAAATATTCCTCTTTTCTGGTATATATGAATTCCCACTGCTTTTGTTCCAATGACCATTCCAGCCTAATTTAGTTTCTCCCACCTCCTAGATAAAATTAATAAGATGTCCAAACACAAATTAGCCTTAATACATCACAGACTCAAACCCCAAACAAACTTAGTTCCTTAAATTTTCCCCCAAATTACTCAACACAAAACGAAATCTATAATAATTCTACCCTAAATGTCTCTTTCTTAATTCCCTCTCCATAATTTCCATAGCATATGATTTTCCCTACTGCAGCAAACACATCAATATTCCTAAATGTGTTCGATGATGGTGTGCTCCTGGTGTTCTTTGGATAATGAGATTTACTACTGCCTATTTATTTGTACATCTACATATACTTGGGTTGTATATTTAGAGCTACCTGCAATGACAGAGGTAGATACAGATACAGACAGAAAAAGATACACCAGTATAGTGGCAAGAACTTATCAAATGTTTAGTAAGTGCTGGATGAATAGCTGAATGCCTGAGCAAAATTAACAGAGAATAGCAATGTTCTGGCTAATGCATTATAACATAATTGGGATTGGGTTATTCCCTAAAATTTGAATGAGATGGCAAAGCAAAGGAACACTATATTAGCTTTGAATTTTAAGGAAGTAAAATTCTAATCCAGAAAAATATTATCATTTAAATGCTGCAAAATCTTGGAGAGGCACAAGCAGTTGTTATTCCCTGCTGCACTTGTGTTTTAGAAAGAGGTGATTTCTGAGCCACTGAAGGTTCCACTGAATGTTTGTTCTTCACTTGTTAGTCAGGTCTGTTGAAGATGTGTTATTTTCAAGTCAAATGTTTCAGTGTTCCTAATGTTTCTAAGTAACCTTAGCCTTTGGGGCACACAATGAGGAAATTAGCCTTGGGACCTTATTTTACTCCCCACTATTTGTAACCACTCTGCTCAAATAGTCTTTTCAGTCAGACCTCATTCCTTATTAGTTCAGGGCTAAGCTTTCAATCTAGTTTGCTGAGGGCTCTGGTCACATTTCCAGTTCTTTTCAGCCTCTTTCTGCTTCCATCAATTTGGTTTGTCATACTGACATCTGGTGGACGAGAGTTCTGCTCCTAAACTCTCCATCACCAGACTCCATGTCATCAAATCACTCTCAGCTCTGAATCAAACAAATGTTTGCCAGTAAAGTGTATGATGATTTAATTATGTTTTTTTCCCCTATTATCTACCTCTTCATCAACCTAACTGGTTTTTTCAACATTCTGGAAGCTTTAAATTTTTAATAAAACTAGGATCACATAACACGGTAGATTTATTTGTCAGTAGTATATAAGCACACACTTAGATTGTGCCTATTTGCAGATATTACTTTTAAATCCTTGATTAAGTTTACTGGTTCAGTTAATCTAAGTGAACGTTCTGAACAAATATAATCTTATTTAAAGACAAATTCAATATTTGTCTTCAAAAAAAGAAAATTGAAACTTACAGGAATAAAAGGTATCCAACTAGTAGAAAGCTGTGAAATATACTTGCAGCACAGATTTTGTGTTTGTGAGTTCGCTTATATATAAATTTCAATGGGTAACCCATTAGTAGTTAATTAAATAATACATGACAAATGAAAGGATTTAAGTGATTTACACATTCTGATGGATTCTGAATTAGTATTTATCTTTATAATTATCTCTTTAATTGAAGATTTAGACATCAGTAAATGAAGCTCAATAAGATGCGTACACAGAATACTAACAGGTAAAATACTAGTGGAGTCTTCTCTAAATAATGCATTTTATTAGGTTCTATAAAAAATAACATACCCTATGACATACATTGATAAACCATGTGAAAGTCACCTTTAGTGTTTACTAATATGCAATAAAAATGTAAATAAAAGGCAAACAAGTCTTGAAAGTTTTTTAGTGAAATGAAAATTAAATAGAATCACGTCTTGTGAAATAGAGGAAACTTAATTTTAGGTAGTCTGGTGATAAAGACAGTACGTGTATAACCATATGCCACAGGCACGAGATATATTTAGTTGATTTTAAGTACTGCAGTTTTATTTTACTGCTGTATGATTTTAAATAATATTAGAGAGGGGATGTAGCGGGTTCATGAACTACAATAAACATAAAAACAAAAACATCCTATTGGAATAGGCACTTTTATAGGTAGCAGACTGGAGAACCAAAAAGGCACAGCAGAGTTTTACTGTGGACCAGACTGTCCTGATACACAATGCTGGTTAAAATTGATATCATTCTTATTTCGTGACTCTCCTCAAATGTCTGTTAGAGAACCCAAGCAAATGCTGCCAATAAAATAAGCAATTTTATAATTTTGTTTTGGAGTACTAATTAAAGATTAAATAAATTTAGCATATATCCCCTTATAATCCATGTTTGCCTAAAGTGGCTCAACTTGCCTCAATTTGCAAGTGATTAATGTTGATGGAGAAATGCAAACTTATTCGAATGTGAGTAAAACGGAACTCTTACTTGAGAAGTTTCTTAGTGTAACCAATTAGAGTTTTGATTAAATTATAACACTTTTTCAAATACACATTATAGCCATTTAAATTTTTTCTCTCATTGTGTAAAGTGAGTGCTGAAAAGCAGACCAGTTAGAAATTTGCCTTATTATCTCATGTTTGTAATATGTATATAATATGTGTATTAACATATAGATGTAAAATAATCTTTATATTTAATATTTATAAAATTAGGAATAATCTAAAAACTCAGGCTAAAAAGAAGGTTAAAGCTTCTACTAAATTCTTGCTGTATATACAGTCTTACTGAAAATTATGATTACACTGAGTCCTTTCTACTTTTTGGATTCCTGCAGGACCCTTATCCCACGTTCATAGCTAATTAAAGGTACAAAATAACTATATCAGTCATCTTTGATCTACATCATTGTTTCCTGTCTTAATTTTAAGTCCTGTGGCTTATTGGCCAGTGTGGTGCTTTGTGTGTAATTTTTCACTCAGGAAGCATGGTTTTCAAAGGAGTTTTCTAGGTATCACTTTGAGAGATTCTAGTACATTTTGTCTATAGGAGCCCTAGGAATCTGCAATTTAATATGTATCCACAGGTAATTGTGATATAGGTCCACATGCAAAACTTAAAAGATCCTATTGGCACTTAATAAGTATAAAAAAAGAATTAGGCACATTAACTCAGTTAAATAGCATATTGCTTCATGACCCAGTCGTCCCTGGTTTTTGAAGTAGTTTTCCTCACCTGGACCTCCACAGTAAATGTAAATCTGAGGGTTGAGAGCAGCTACAATTTGTGACCAAAAAAGGGAGATCATCATACCTTTTCCCCTTGTTTCACTGGTAATTTGATCAGAGAGTCTTACAGAGATGTGTAAAGGCCAAAGGGTTTAATACCAATCATTGGCTTCTGGTTGACCTGTTAGAACTGGTACAATATGCCATTAATCTTAGTAGAGTGAGCACTTTGCCAGACAGATCTCTTTTCCATTTTAGTATCTGTGCACAGCCAGATCAGGAATTGCAAGTACAGCAGCTTGGACTGTTCTAGAGAGTGACTGAAGTCACCAGATGTGAAACTAGAGGCATTAGTAAATACTGCTAGTTCGTCAAACATGATATGCTGAAATTTGCTGTTCCAGAACATTTTGAAGTATAAAGAGGAAAAAAAATAAAAACAAAACGCTAAGTCTTTGAAGGCAACCGATTTAAGATTGTGTGTTGTTTTTATTCTGTTACTAGCACTCTAACCTCAAGTTATTCTCAGTCTCAACTCACCTACAAAATGGAGATAATAATGACTATTGTGTAAGATTGTTGTGAAGAATAAAAGAGATAAAAAACTAAAATATAATTAGTAGAGCACCAGAAAAAAAAAAGTGTGCAAATATATGAGTGTTTTTCTTTCCTTGCTTTAATTTGTTTGCTGTCTATGAGCACATTTTCAATCTTTTTTCTTCATTTCAGCTTGTGTGTCTAAATCTCCTTTCATTTTCATTCAAAAGTGTCGGTCGGGCATGGTGACTCAAGTCTATAATGCCAGCACTTTGAGAGGTAGAGGTAGGATGATTGCCTGAGGCCAAGGGGTTTGAGACCAGCCTGGGCAATTTGGTGAGACCTTTTCTCTACAATAAATCAAAAAATAAGTCAGGCATGGTAGTGTGCCTGTAGTTCTAGCTACTTGGAAGGCTGAAGTAGAGGGGCCACCTGAGCCCAGCAAGTCGAGGTTGCGGTGGCCATGAAAGTGCCACTGTACTCCAGCCTGGGCAATAGAGTGAGGCTCTGACTCAAAAGTGTCATTAGTTTTCACAAAGTGCTTGGAAATCATCAGAATATAAAAGAAAATGGAATTGCAGTCTATTATAGACAGAAATATTTTTGATACTTGTTTTCTTTCACCAAACTGTCCTTATTTTCCCTTTTGACCACTTTTGAAGCAAACATTCAAATAAATCCAGATTTTTTTATACCTTTTAAGTATTGTTAGTATACTTGGATTTTATTAGAAAATCATAACATATACTTAAATGAAATTTTGCTTATTTTGGAGTATAATTTTATCATAAAAATATATGTATGAGAAATAACATAAGTAATTTTCTAGGAATATTTATCTATAAGATGAAGTCAACTGTCTCAATAATCAGTTATTTTTTTTTCACTTAGAGCTTTTCTTGGTATGAAAAAATGCAAAATACTTCAGGTATTAAAGCACAAGTGAATTTAAAGTTATCTTGGGGTATATGGAATTACATTTTAACTTTTTGATGCAGTCTAAATGATCCCAATTTGAAAAAAGTATCTTCTAAATTTTATGCATGTGTTAGAATATTCTAACATCAAAATCTAAAATGCAAGGAGTCATACTACATGATTGGAATGATAATTATTTAATTTATCTTCAGAATACACATAATATAATAACACAATAGCAGTAGTGGAGTTAAAAAAACAGTTTAACATTTCAAGAAAAATAATCTAAATTAAAATAGCAATTTAAAGTATAAGATCACAAAACATATTGCACTCCTAAAATTAAAAAAAAAAAAGTAAAATCAGAGGCCAGGTAGAACAGGAGATTTAAAATAAGCTGTGATTTAAAAAATACCTCTAGTTTTTCTTTAGGAGTAATGTTTGTTATCATGTATCACTTGATCAATTGTAGGCAGTTTACAAACCCTTATGATTCCATATTTCATTTTCTTTCTTCTGTCTTTTTTTTATGAAAAAGACACAAAAATCACAAAGACATCAGCAGTGATTGACCACTAATCACTTGCTTTGCATTTCTTACCACATACACATCCACCACGCATGACTGTGACAGGCCACAGACAATGACTCCTGGTCTAAAACCTGTTCTGTAGCAATGATTGCTCACAGCGTGTGATGACTCATATGTAATTCCTGGCTCTGACTACAGCTCTGAGCTGGCTTCTGATCTGCTGGCAGGGAAGACTGAAGGCACCTGAGCTCGGTTTGTGCCATTATATCTGAAATGTTTGCAGCCAACTTCTGGCTGGTGAGTCTGCCATTCAAATAGCAGGCTTTTGTATTCATTAGGAAATCAAACGCTGGACCTGCCAACAGTGTTGCTTCATTTAACACAAAATATGGGCAAAAAAAATTATGTGTGAAATTTAGGTAGATTCACATGGATAGGAGATGTTTGAATAATCGTTGCTTTTAATCAAATAGGGATGCATTTATTGTATTTGTATTTTATATCAAACTCTCTAGTCTCTAAGTCTAAAAGATATTCACAGTGAAGAGCATTAACTAAAAACACCATTAAGAATGATGCTTAGCCAGGCTCGGTGGCTTAGCCTGTAATCCCGCGCTTTGGGAGGCTGAGGTGAGTGGATTGCCTGAGCCTGAGGGTTCGAGACCCGCCTGGGCAACTTGGCGAGACCTCATCTCTACAATAAAATCAAAAAATTAGCCGGGCATGGTAGCGCGTGCCTGTAGTTCCAGCTACTCGGAAGACTTAGAAGGAAGGATGGCTGGAGCCCAGCAGGCGGATGCTGCGGTGGCCGAGAGCGGCCACTGCACTCCAGTCTGGGCGACAGAGTGAGACTCCAACTCCCCGCCCCAAAAAAAATGATGCTAGCTTTTCTTTTTTTTCTTCTCAGTTCATGTTGCCAGCTCCAAAATGTCTGTGCACACCTAGGTCATTTGTAAGAAATGATGTCTCCTTGACCCATGTTATGAATTGCTCTGGTGAGGAGATAGGTGGTTAACCAAAAATGGTGGAAAGTTAGAACAATAAGAATCTTTAAAAAATACTTCACCATTAAGTCTTTTCTTTGAGTACCAAGGTCTTGTTTTTAATCACTTGTTTTAATCCAGGGAATGTAAAATGTAATGTAACTCATCGAACATATCAAATGTAATACTTGTCTAAAGCATATTTTAATAAGAAAAATAAAAACACCCTTCTTTCATGATTTAAAGGGTGATATTAAAAAATTATATATTCTAACTATTAGGATAATATAGAATAAATTTCAAAGAATATGTGCTATCTAAAGTAGTTAAATTGCTTCAAATAAGCTTCAAAGAATATTGTAGATATCAACATTTTCTTCATGTTAAGAGCATGAACCTTATTTAACTTGGTTGAATAACGTAAGGCCTCGGGGATATCATTTTAGTGTCACTTTATGTCAAACCAATATATTAAAACCAGTGCTCCAAATATTCTAACCCACTCAAGCAAAAAATATTCACCAAAGTAAAAGGCAATGCAGTATTACTATAGAGTAGTTTCAAAATAAGGACGATCCTATGGTTAGTCATGTGAATATTTAGAATAGATGAAAAAGTAATGAAATGGAAACAGGTAAAGAAACAGAATTCTGAATATGCTTAAATGTGTACAAATAACAGACAATCTGTAAATAACACAAATTCATATATCAGTCAACAATGAGACGTTTTGGTTGATAGAAAAATGAGTTTTACTATAAAATTAGTTTCTTCTGTTTCTTTTTTCTTTTGATTTGTTTTCCAGATCTGTTTTTGTGGAAAGGAGAGGAGTGACTCCACTGAACATCTGTAATACGCAGCTGCACACTGGCATCCAGATAGGATTTGATTGATGGTGTACTTAAATGTAGATTTACAAATGTGGCCCAAGGTCAGTTTTCCCTTATTTTGACTATGAAACACTGTAAGTTTTAATGTTATATGTTTCCTGGAATGGAGAACAGAAAAGAAGTTTCTTGTAACATGCAGAGAATGAGTGTTACTACCTATCCACTGGGCTCAAGGTTTGTTACAGATATTCCACCAATGAAATGCTTGTTACTCATTACGGCAGAAACGTTGCCTTAGTACACACACCAGTGATATTACCCTGGTGCTGCCAACTGGATATTCTCACAACTTCTGTTTTGTCTATTAATCCTACGTAGTATTTTTTTGGGGGGGGAGGAGGAGTTTGGTTTTCTCCTTATTAAATTTTAAAAGGTGTAAGAATATAACATGATTTGATTAGAGGTTTTAAAACATCACACCGGAAACATTATGATCTGGAAAATATTTTGACCCTGAGAATTGTTATCGAGTAATAAATATATTTTCCTAACCTTTGCCTAAAATCTGCACATTTCTCTACATAAAAAGAAAATCTTGCAAGTTCTATTTTCAAAACTTTAATATTAATTGTAAAAATTGAAACTAATATCTGGTACTTTTTTTTTTTTTTACAAAAGTTTGGAAGAATGACTCAACTTTACAATAAAGTAAATAATAACACATCATAGTGAAGTCTATGTTGTTAACTTCTTGAAATCACCATAATTTTTTAAAATGTGCCTTTACTTGGGTCATGAAATGACTTTTGTATCTAGGAGGCAAAACCTTCACAACATAATGTTTTTTAAAGATCAGCTTCTCAAAACTGTTATTTATGTAACAAAAGTAGAGATACCTAATGTGCAACTACATTTAAGTAAAAATGGACTAAATCCTTAATCATTATTTTAATCTGTATTTTAACTGTATAAGGGATACCTCTTAGTGCTCATAAACAGTTGAGTCATTATTTTTTTCTGAGTGTTTCCTTTGAAAGTTCACTTTAGTCGAAATATTTTGCTCTTCTTGTTTCTAGCTTACCTTGCTTTTTTACACTGTTTAGTAAAATAGTTTATAATAATATAACTGCTTATTGTCAAAATTCTTTTGAATGAACAAAACTTTTTTGTAGGCATGATTTAAAATCATAGTCACAGCACTTGCATAAAATATATAGGACAGGAATTCATATGCAAATTAGTCCTGTGAATGAATCAAATTTACTAACTAGATCATAGGTAATAACAGAGCTGGAGTTGGAACTCTTAAAGCATTACTCCAAGCTTAAATATTTTTTTTCCAAGCTGACTCTCACTGTTGTTGACATCTAATGCATGCTTTGTATTCCTTTCTCACTCATTTACCATATCTCATATAACATTACTGAATATAGATTAGAGATTATATCAGCAAATTGCACCAGAGAGTCAAAACGATCAAAACATTGATGATATTACAGAATCTCTCCAAGAATTTTAGTCCGGAAAGATATATACACATAAACTGATAAGGCTTTGAACATAATTTTTATTGCTGTTACTTAAAAAGTGGGACAAAAACAATCCAGAATTATTCAGTTTCTTACTTCAAATTCTAATTGACAATACAGATAAATTTTAGACTTTTAAGGGAAGGGTGTAAGATGCCAACACTTATTTAGGAAAAAAAAACACAAAACTGAAATGCAAAATCCCAATGTGCTCTAAAACAGTGATCCCAACCTTTTTAGCATCATCAGGTACTGGTTTCATGGAAGACAATAATTCCATGGACTTGGGGGTGCGGGGGTGGGGACTGGGAGTGGATGGTTTGGGGATGATTCAAGTGCATAACATTTACTGTGCACTTTTACTATTATTATTACGTTATCACACATAATGAAATAATTATACAACTCACCATTTAAAAAAAGAGGTGGAGACAGAAGTGGTAAATAAAATAATGGGCAGACCACTCATAAACTAAAATAAGTGTCAGATTCCAACTTAAAGTCTATCATTAGATGCAGTTGTACAGCTGAAGTTCATCAACTTACTTGTTAATCCCTGATGGTGTTTTGATATTAGTCTTTCAGCCATTGATTAATTATGGTTTCTGTGTGGTCAAACCTCATTGCTAATCTTAATCTGTACTTACAGTCACCACCACCCCCTCCCCGCCCCCAGTGATAGCATCACTGCCTCAGCTCCACCTCAGATCATCAGGTATTAGATTCTCATGAGGAGTGTGCAACTTAGATCTTTCACAAGTACAGTTCACAATGGGGGTTGCACTCCTATGAGAATCTAATGCTGCAGCTGATCTGACAGAAGGTGGAGCTCAGGTGGTAATCCAAATGAGGGGAGCAGCTGGAAATACAGATGAAGCTTTGCTCACTCTCCACTGTTCTCCTCCTGCTGTGTAACCCAGTTGTAACAGGCCATGGACCTGGGAGTTGGAGATCCCTGCTATGAGAAATAAAGTTACTAAAGAAACAAAAAAATATGTACTTATAAGCACAGAAGGGCATTTAAAAATGTATGTATGAGATTTCCTCTAAACATATAAAGTTAATGTAAATAGCTCTAATGCTATCACATACTATTGATCCCATTAGGTAACCTAGTAAAACACTGACTTTTAAAAGGAATAACAGTGAAGAATTAAGCTGAATAATATGAAGTGGAATAAGTAAACTAGCTAATATTTGCTGAGTTTTTTGTGAGTTTATTCTAACTTACTCTATAGATAAAGGAAAATAAAAATTCATCCACAATAATGTAATTATATAGACCTTGAATAAGAAAAAAAGAAATCTGTTAAAGAGTAAAAATAAATGTATGTGTTAAGTGAAGATTAAAAGAAAGTTCAGATGTTGAGACAAAATATATTCCACTTCTGTGCTTGAGAAATGCCAAGATTATTTTACTGCAATTGCTTTTTATAGGTCCATTGCTTTCATATTTCAGTTGGCATGAGCACATTAATTGTACAGCATTCATTGTAAATTTAAAAGGGCAAACACAATGTTCCATTTGAAAAACAGAGTTTGGTAATTTACAGGAGAAAAACAAAAACTTGAAGGTTATAAAAGATTTAAACTGAATTCTTTACCCTGTTAGTCAAAAAAACCATCTTGTTCATTTTCTCAACCAGAGACAATGAAGACAGACTTTTAAGTTACTTTCATCTAAGCTTTCAATATTTTGAAATCCATGCAGTTTTATGTTTAAAACATTGGTAAGTAATTATAAATGTCTGAGATATTCTACACTTGCAATATTAACCTTTGATGGGCTTTCAAATAATTTTTAGAGAAATTTTCAGACACAAGCGATGTTTTATGTCCTCATTCAAATGCTTCCAAAAGCTGGAATTTGAACTGTAGACTACATCAATCAATAAAATAAGGAAAATCATTAATTGACAGTATCAGTTTTATAACATTTTTATTGCCTTTTATTGTCAAAGCATTGAGATATACTGTCAGATAAAATAATAATGAGGCATTAATACATGTTTGCAATGGGATAACTTATATGTACAAACTTTCAGAATCTAAAATAAACTTGAAGGAGCAAAGAAAAGTAACAGAAAAAGAAGCACTGATAGGAAAAAAAAGAAAAAGAAGAATAATAATTAAAAGTTAACCAAGTCAGCTGGATTCAGCAGGCTTTTTTCAAGTGCGTTCCTGCATCAGTAGCAGGCACATTCCCACAGCAGCAGTCTCTATGAAAAAGATACCTGCACACGTATGTTTATCACAGCATTGTTCACAATAGCAAGAACATGGACCAACTGTGCTGCTCTTCAAAGGAGGACTGGATTAAAAAAAATGTGGTACCTATTCACAATGGAATATTACGCAGCCATAAAGAAGAACAAAATCATGAACTTCGCAGCAACCTGGATGGAATTAGAGTTTATAATACTGAGTGATCTCTCACAGAAACAAAGAGTTGAGTATCACATGTTCTCACTCATAAGTGGGCCTTGAACAACTACTATAATACTATAAGAAAAAGATTGACAGTAGCAGGAAACTGCAGAGTGGGGGGGGGTGGGGAGGTGGGATTGACAGTAGTAGATATCTACCTGGGGTAAGGGAGGCACACCTCATCAACAAGGGTACCTGCACAATGAATATTTGTATACCTCACCCTAAATTGTACCCCACAATTTTTAAATAAAAATTAAAAGGGGGAAAAAGAAGTTAACCGACAGCCAGGTATGATGACTCATGCCTGCCATCCCAGCTTCTTGGGGGACTGAGGCTGGATGATTGCTTGAACCCAGGAGTTTGAGACCAGCATGGGCAGCATAGTGAAATTTCATCTCTAAAAAAGAAAAAAAAAGTAGACAGATGTGGTGGCATGTAACTGTAGTGCCAGCTACTGGAGAGTCTGAGGTGGAAGGATCATCCAAGCTCAAGACGTCAAGGCTGCAGAGAGCTATGATTGTGATATTGCACTCTAACCTGGGCAACAGAGAAAACCTCGACTAAAAAAAAAATGTAGCTGAGGACAGGAAAAATATAGTCAAATATGGAAGGAATACAACTGAATTGAGTGTTAATAAATTCCCATGGTATTGGTCCATTGATTCATAAGAATAATTATAAAGTATGTCTAAATGTTGACAAAAATGAATGTACAATATATTATCATTATTATTTGTTAAATTAATCTAATAACCAAAAGCTTAAATTTGTTTTACTAATAAAACAAATGACAAAGAAAATTAATTTTTACTTTACTAGTAACTTATAGAAGCTAAGAGACAAAGTTAAATGTGCTTGAAAATATTATTCTAAACAAGAGTTAGTTATTTTTTATTAACATTTGGTTCAATGATCTATGCTTTTTTGAACTGTTTAACTGTCAGCCCTGATGAAATAAAGTCTCTATTTTCAATGGTGCACAATGGAGTCTTCTTGTTCAGGGCTTTGGTTTTTTTCCATTATGCAAAAAAAAATGTTGGGGAAAATGATGCTATAAAACAAAACCAGCCAGTAGTCAGAATCAAGAGATTCCTTTACTTTTTAAAAATAGATATCTTGGATATTTGGGTCATGTTCTAAATTATCTCAGGGATGTAAAACTTTCTAGCAGGGAGACTCATTTTTGAGTCTGTATTTGGGAGATTTCTTACATTTTGGCATTCCAAGTTCTTAAATCAATTAATATTATAATTTCAGTTTTCTGGCTACAGAGCTTCTACACCAGTTCCAACACAAGAAATGTAACCATACAATATTTGTAGTGTCTAGCTTGTGTCATACTCAGGTGAAATTACGCCTAATCTTAAAGAGCTGGTACTCAGAATCATAGCATGTTTTTTCTTCCTTTCTCTCCATAGAAAATGTCTACCCCATGGTGTTTTAACAGGACATTGTAAACAGTAATCAGCAGAGACATATCTGAACTAAGTAGTTAGTGTTTTTTTTTTGAAATGCATTATCAATAACATTCTTTCTTCTACTGTTTTCCTTCCTTCATTATCAAAGAGAATAAAACACAAAGTTATTTCTAAATATAATGTCATAAATATTTTTTAAATTCTGTTAAACAGCAAGAAATGTATACATTTTATATGAATGTTATTTAATTATAATTGTCTTAGAAATATGGCATGCATTTAAAAGGTGGGTTGAAGCCTACTGTACCACATGATAGTCTCATCGCACTTGGCCAACATCACCCTTGTTGACTATGTTTTGAAACTTTCTGAAACAAAATTTTGCTACCATTTTCCATTTCCCTTTACCCTTCTCTTACTTATTCCATTTCTTTTATTAGCTATTTTCCTTTCAACTCCTTCTTTTCCTTGTTTAACAGATCATTAAAAAGTCCTGCTTGCCTTTTCTTCCTGGATTTCATCTCTCAGCACTCACCTGAATTCACATGTTTTAAACTAATGGGATTTGGGGTTTTTTGGTTTTGTTTTATTTTAGAGAGAAAGGCTTTCTTTCCATCACACAACCTGGAATTCCGTGGCATGATCATAACTCACTGCAGCCTCAAACTACTGGGCTCAAACAATTATCCCGCCTCCGCCTCCCAAGTCTGGGACTACAGATGCACAATACCACATCTGCTTTTTATTTTTTATTTTTGTAGAGACTAGGTCTTACTGTGTTGCTCAGACTCATCTCAAACTCCTGGGATTACAGGCATGAGCCACTGCACCCAGCATCATGCAATTTAACATGCAGTCTTTTGGATGGCATATGGAGTGAGGAAAGACAGAAGATATTCTGACCTTTTCACTGCTTCCTATTTTGGTGAGTTCACCATCAACAGCTCTGACCAAGCTGTTCTCTCTTAGAACCAAATTTAATTGCTTTCCAAAATCCAACGACTTTGTTTACAAAAAAGTGTTCTTTTCTTGTCATCACTCTAATTTTTTCACCCCCTGAATACTTTCTAAGTAGTGGCACTTTGCTATGACTGTGACTCATAAATAGAATTCTGGTTATGCAACATGACTTAGGTAAAGAAAGTGGCAATATTATTTGGCTCCAACCACATTTCCTATCTCTGTTTTCCTAATCTACACCCAGAAAGAAAACAAAGCCTTGAGCAAGAAACCTGTTATGTGGGTGTTAGTACCTTGAAAGCCAAATTGGTTACAAGCTGTTCAAAAGCTTTAAGCCTATCCATTAAATGCCTTCCTCAAAGCTATGGTCAACCACAATCTGCAGAACTATACTAAACAGAATGATTACAAGTATTGCTCATTCACAGGCAAAAAAAAAAAATCTGTTCTTACACAGTGTCAAATGAATAAGAAATTGGAAATAGCTTAGAACACTACAAGAAACAGAACTCTTAGGTTTTAGTCTTATCTATGCCAGTAACTAGTTATATAATAGGACACATGTTGCTTCACCTTTCTAGCTCTCATTTTCCTCATTTGAAAGATGTTTTTCTTGACCAAAAATATATGACTTTGAAGTTTTAGAAGCAGAAGCAATTTCTATTTTTTCTGTGACTGATTTTAAAATGAGCTATGGCTGAAAGAAAATTTTGTCTATGTTAAGGGATTACACTTTTTTAACTGATAACCACCACCAAAGCTTCTGTAAAACTTTGTATGGGTAATCTTTATCTCACTATGGGACATTTGGTTTCTGATCACAACTGATTGGATCATGTATGGAAAACGAATTTAAAAGCAAGGAAGCAATAGTCTAGGTCATGGCACAGGTGGCCAGGTAAGAAATGACAGGATATGTAGCTTGATTTTTGTCTAGAAATATCATAAGAGAATGGAACAATTAGAAACTGGTGATACTGAAATACGTTAAACAATATGAGGTGATTGGGGCAAATTTATCAAGAAGCCTCAAATATAAATAGTATTAGGAAGCAGCAACTGTAATAAATAAACCTATGCAAGACAGAGAAAAGTAGCATAATGTAAGACAAACTATTAGTAGTAAAGGAAAGTTAGAAAAAGAATCACACTGAGAAGTATGCTAGGGTAAATATCCATGTGTCTCTTCTGGGGCCCTGTGTGCTGGTCCTTCATTTTCTGACTTTATCTTAGTGAGTGTATTTAAAAAATAAATCCCTAAACCAGACTCCGTGGCTCAGCCTGTAATCCCACGCTTTGGGAGGCTGAAATGAGTGGATTGCCTGAGCCCGCGGGTTCGAGACCCACCTGGGGAACTTGGCGAGACCTCATCTCTACAATAAATCAAAAAAATTAGCCAGACGTGGTAGCACGCATACGTAGTTCTGGCTACTCGGAAGGCTGAGGCAGAAGGATCACCGGAGCCCAGCAGGTCGAGGCTGCGGTTGCTGGGAGCGGCCACTGTACTCCAGTCTGGGTGACAGAGTGAGACTCCAACTCAAAATAAATAAATAAATAAAATAAAATAAGATAAATAAATCCCTTATTGCTTGAGGTTTCTACATAAAGTTAAAAATTTTCTACCCAACAGAAATGGTGCAGTTTTCTATCTGACCAGTTGCTGAGAGCCAGGCTCCCAAGGGATGTTGCAGTTCTCAAAGCTGCATCGCTGGTCTGGGATCCACACAGTGAATGGGACACGATGGTTTCCAGAAGGGAAAAGTGATGGCACCCAAGAATTCGGGGATACCAACAACTGTAGAGACCCCAAGGAGTATTACAGCCCTCTTAGTTTGGTGGTCAGTGAACTCGAGCCCTGCAAAGTGTTTATGGTTCAGTGGGCTGGTAAGCCAGCCCCTGAGAAGTGTTCACAGCTCTACCAGTTCAGTGGACCAGGGAGTCCCTCTGGTTTGCTGGGCTGATGAGCCATCCCCCAAGAAGTATTTAGAGCCCTGTCCACTAGGTGGGCCAACAAATCAGACCCCCAAGGAATACTGAAGCACTCTCAGCTTGGTGGGTCCAGCTCTTCCATTTCTGTTGATATGGATTTTTCAGGTAAGCCTGGGCTTTGAAACTGTCAGCTCAATGGGTCAACCAGCCAGTCAGGCCCAGAGAGAGTCAGTTCTGGGGGCTGGTAAGTCTAGCCCCAGAAGTGTTGACTCTAATGGGCTGACAAGCCAAGCCCTGAGAATGCTGCTGGTTCAGTGATCTGGTAAGCCTCGCCCCTGGAGTGTTGGTTCTAATGGACTGGCAAGCCAAAACCTGAAAGTGTTGCTGATTTGGTGAGTTGACAAGTCTAGCCCCTGGAGAGTCTCAGCTTTGGAGTCTTGCCTTCTTCCAGCAGCTCTCTCAGTTCTGTCAACTCAGTTGGCTGGCAAGCCAGCCCCCAGGGTGCACAGCTCTTCAGCTCCAAAGATCTTCTGCAGCTCTTCAGGTCAGTTCTTGTCTCATGCCCAGTAAGAATGAGGGACATGTACAGCCAGAAAGTGAGAAGGCAGGATCTACTGAGAGGGCAGAAAACTCCCACAGTAAGAGGGGACATAAGGAAATTGTCCATTTGGAGCTGAAAACTGGTGCTTATATAGTCCTAAGACTGAGCTGATTGGCTAGCACTGGCTGTGAGATGATTGGTCGGCATTAGATGTTCTGATTGGTCAGTACTAAGGACCAATCTACAGGAGGTAGGGGCCTAATGGTGAGCTGATTGGTCAGCACGTGACAGTTTGCGTTTCTATCTCAGAAGTGAGTACTTAAGCTCTAGCTTGAGAGGCTTGCAGGGAGTTTATCAACGTGAGTGTATCAGCCTGAGAGACCTGCTGGAAATTTACTAGGAAGTTTGCTACATTATTATGGGGTACACACCATGTCTGTCTGCCTAGCCTTTCTCTAGCTGTCTCCTCTCTCACCACATGTGCAGCTCTTCTAGTTCAGCAGCTTTTCTAGTGCCACAGTTTTGAGTTTTTGCCTCTGCTCAGGAAGAATGAAGGATCCTGATACCTTGAACATTACGGACATCAGAGAGTGAGTAAGTAGACATTTATTAGAGGATAGGGAGGCTCTGGGAAGCAGGAGAGGACCTGAAAGAGGGTTGCCTGGCCAGAGGCTGAAATCAGGGGTTCATATAGTCTTAAGATCATGCTGATTGGGTGGCAATAGCACAAATCAGAGAGAGGTACTATGCTGTGGGATTGAAATGCACCAATTAGGAGGCAGTTGGAAAGGGCCAATCAAGTAGAAGCCCAGGAAAACATTAGACTATAGGCCTGGAAATAGGTGTTCTCACTTCAGTCTCTGGGTCTTGTAGTGGAAGTTTTTACTGGGTCAAGCCCTAGTCTGTATGCCTATGCAGTTTTTTCCTTTCTCTTGTCTCAAAACTATACTAAAGGAATCATTATACAATATGAAAATGACAGACTCTATATGTCTAAATGGCATTTGCATTTTATTAATTCCTAAATGTTTATAATTAAAGGAATATTTAGAAGATATTTTGAAGTTTCTTTGAACATTTCATAAGTATTATCTCTTCTAAAACCTTTCGTCTCATATCATCAATAACAGTACCAACTTGACAAGAAATCTTCTTTACAATGATATTGGCCAACCAAAGCAAGATGCTATTTATATTATAGGTACTAGAGTTTTGTTGATTTGATTTATATATATTCATGTCCTCCCATTAATGCAAGCATGACCATGTAGTCCTACTAAACTTTGTCTTCATAATTAAGATGACACATATTAAATAAAAATATTTTTCTTTTTATCATACCTAAATTTTCAATTTACTCAGATGAGAGAATAAGTCAAAGAAAATTCCTAAGACTTTTGCTAAGAAACATTCTTTAATTGTCATTTTTGCTATTGCTTAATAAAAAGAAAACCATGCTTTATATACTACATTGTATTGGGACATTAATGATTCATGAAGACATTTGACAACCAAAGCTAAAAATTTTTTTTAAATTTTATTATAACTTATACAAGAGTAACATATACAAGATAATCTGAGAAACAGAATAAAACAGAAGCCTGTTTGGGTCAAATGCAGAAAAATATATCAATGCAGACTTGATATTATATATAAAAGGAAATAAAAAGTAGATGTTACAGCAGGGTTCAGGATTTGTTGGAAAAGACTCTTGACCTTGTTAGTTCTCTAACAATATTTCCAGAACCAAGTCAAAATAAACAGAATCTGCATTTTGTTATGCAAGTATTGCTTCTGTGTAAGTCCCCTAATTTTCAATTGACCCCTTACTGCTATATTTTTCTTCCTAAAGAAAAATCTGAAACTGCCACAAAAGTCCAGACATTAGCTGTGTCTCAGAAGCACTGAGGAGCAACTGTGTGCCATAATTTGAAATAGATAGAATGGTTTTCACTGGCCCTCAGTTCTCTATTTGCCCTTATCTTGTTATACTTCTGGCATGGCTGTCTCCCAGGTTTCGGTCCAAAGTACCACTAACCTCATCCTTTCCTTTTTGTTACTTTTATTTTTCTTTCTTGTTATTTTTGTTTTTCCTTCTTGTTACTTTTGTTCCCTTTCCCCCAGCACCTAGAAACATGGTTAGTGAACTTTCTGATATACAGAATCAGTTCTAGTGTCCATTTTTTGGCCAGATAAATGAACACAAACTAATGTTCTCTCAGAAAACCAGAGTATACTGAAAAAATCAAATTATCTTCTGGTTTTGGTCAAATACAAATGTGACTTTGTCATAAGGGATTTTGATAAACTTCAAATCATACAGAATTTTCAAGATATATTTTCTTTACATACTCTAAAAGTAAGTAGTTACCCCAAAATAATCAATCTCTGATCTAAGTTTTAAAATTTAAGATACACAGAATAACATAGCCCTTAGACAATCGTATTCCTGAGTAACTTTGCCCTCAGATTCATTTCTCAAAATTTTTATGCTCCACTGTGTATCATAGGAAGGATAATCATTGCAGGCTGCATTTTCCAGGGTACAAGTAAGCTAAACGGTACCTGGATTTGGTTAATGGAAGACACTGTCAGGAGACTAGAGAACGGAAAGGCAGAATCCAGGATATATGCTTCCCTGTCTTGTCTGACTAAAGTGATGTTTTTTTGGCAACAATTGTGCTCCTTCCTGGTCTCCATCTTCTTCTAGAAAAGACGACCATCATTCTAGTTTCCACTAGTCAATTCTGATCTCTGAATTCTGGCAACATTACCTCTTTTCTTTATCACTCACTTCCTGGTGTGGTAGTGGTTTTGCTTCTTAATCTCTGGGCCTCCTTACCGATGATGTGTTTTGTGTCTCAGCACTTTCATTTCTTAACTCCAAAATCATTTCCTTGCATTAAACATCTGCTGTTTATAATCTGAATGGTTTTCCCCAAGGATTGTCTTCTTCATAGGATAGCAAGTCCTGAAGATGACAGTATTTGTATCACATGCTTGTCTAGCAGCTATTTATGCAATAAATTGGCTAATTTTTTAATTTTTTCAAATAAATGTGAGATAAGTAAATATAATGAGACTTCCACTGAAAGCTTATCTAAAAACAACTAGATAGAAAGATCAACCAACTACCTATTTTTTTTATCATGCTTCTCATTTGAGAAAACAAAGCAATTAAATCTTTTGATGGGAATAGAAGTGTTTTTGACATCAACTTATTCATTATTGTCAATAATGATCAAATGAGTAAATGGAAACAAATAGCAAATAAAACAACTATATGATAGGGTGTCCTCAGTGCTTGACTTGACATAATTTAACAAGCATTTGTCAAACAACTAGTCTGTACCAAGTATTGTGTTAAGCCTAGGGATAGGAAAATGAATGACATAGAAAAATGTCAGACATACACACTAATAATTGCTAAATACTGAGTAATAATGAAAAAATGGGAAAATACACAAGGTGAGGATATAGATCAGAGAAGGGGAAACTATACATTTCTTGGTAGGAAATGTATAGGTATAGTTATGCAAGAAAGGTTTTCTGAAGTAACATCTAGGTAATATTTGAAAAACTAACACCAATCCAAGCCAGGCACCAAGTTAGAGGACCAGGTGAGAGCAAAGTAATGCAAAGGTTTGTCGGCTGTTGAACTGAGTCTGGGTTTCAACACCAGTTTCTGGAAGGTCAGTTAGGGATTATAATAGGAGACAAACAATGGAACACATGCTTTTGAGTAATATTATGAAAGAAACACAGAGAAAGAGAGGATGGATAATAAATTGATGTAATATAAATATATGTCTCCAGACTTACCAGTAATAAGAATATGAGCTAAGGCAATAAGATTGGAAATTGAGAGGAAAAAATGTGTTCAAGAAAGATTTAGAAGATGGAGTTGACTTGCCATTGTTTCAGTCTGTTGTATTAGAGTATGAGGGAAACTACTTAGAAATATTAATTTATTCAGATATTTTGTAATCCAACACCAGAAATTGTCCTTAAAGTGGAAACTGTTGGAGTACCGGCTCCGACCTAGGAGGACCGCACCGGAGAATCTGGATGGAGAGAAGAGACCACTCGGAGGCAGTACTTCTGGGAACAGTCTGATCAGGACTGAAGCCAAATTTTATTCGGACCTTTTCCAACTTATATACCATTTTCTATACCCTCCAGCAGTGTGATAATCACTTGCTGGGGGCATACAAGTTCCGTGCTTTACAAACTATGCATCACAAGACCATCACGAGATTTGCAAGTTCCAAGCAAACAATTCGAAATCCATGATGCCTGTCGTGCTTCACAAAACCCACATTAAGGTCACAGGTGCACAATTTCAATACAGATCGTTCAAAGTGTTTTCTATAATGTTCAATAAATCATTCATATTATACTCTTTGTTCTAAACCCTGATTAATACAAAAACTTTCTAAGTTAACTCTAGGTTCAATCCAAGTTCATTGACTCCTAATATTTTTTAACGATTAATATTATCAACTTAACACTATACTATAATCTATAAGTTTACTTAAATGACTTAGCTGTTAGTTACACTATTAACCTATTATGATGTAACGTAATGCCTTATAATTCAGTTAAAACTTATTCTTAAACTACCAAACTTTACTATAATTCATTAGTTTCATATGTCTAAACTTTAATTTTTATATAATCTAATGATTGACCTTTAATACTATGCTATATCCTATATTAAGCTAATATCTCATCATTAATTCTTTTATAAATCTTATAGTAACTATTATATTTGAATAATGTAGCAAAAGGAAACAAAACAGCAAGCATAAATTTACGCAACTATGAGTGTATATGTATATATTTTATCCTAACAAGTCTACTCTAAAAATCAAATAGTAGCTGTCACACTCTTGAACAAGGAAATGCATGGCCGCCATGACAGTGGCTATGGGCTGAAGCAGACAGAGTTTTGGTAATTAACGAAACAAAAGAAAACGTTCTGCCTGGCTAGGGGCAGGGTGACAGAACTATTATGGTAATTTAGTTTCTAATCTTAGCCCTAGGGGAAACAGCTTTCAGGAACAAGAGCTGACTACCCAGTCTACCAGGAAATAGAAGTTAAAAAATATCTAGAAAGAAGTAAAACTTAGAAAGACAGAGAAAAATAATTCTACTGTGCACTTTCCATCAGGCATATTGATATTTACTTATATAAGTTTTACTGCCATGTATGCACACTGGTCACTAATCACACGCCAATATTATAGGTATAACTGATATCCTATGTCAGAGGCGATCTTCCAGATGGGCCTTTACAGGCCTCACCCATGTAGCTATAGATGTTGGCTCCCAACACTCTACTGCTTAACTTTAATGAAACACCGTCCTATCTACTGAGTTAAACAAAAAATTCAGTTTCATCCTCTTTAAAGCAAATTACCGGCAATTTGGCAAAATTTTTTCCCTAAAATTTCTTTCAGCTATTTAAAGAATGGAACTGAATTCTAAATTAGGGTTTTC
>NW_007067359.1:73203-109863 GCF_000164805.1 Carlito syrichta | reverse complement strand
CCTATGTCAGAGGTGATCTTCCAGATGGGCCTTTACAGGCCTCAGCCATGTAGCTATAGATGTTGGCTCCCAACAGGAAACCTAATGGGAATTAAAATCTATGATAAGCTCAATGTGTTTCTAGCTGTACCAAATTGCTACTTGAGGAAACAAAATAAATTGGTTAAGAGGAGGAATTATGCAGCCAGAATCTGGCTCTGAACTCAGGATCTGCTAGAAAATATTAGTAACTGTTAGTTGAATAAATGAATAGATAAGTGAAAAGTAAACAAAAAATTAAAAGTAGATAATGAATTGGAGGAAAGACAAGTGCTTCCTGTGACTTTCTTTATCTATAAAATGGGGATAGGAATAGAACCTACTGGCCAGGGTTAATAACTGTCTTAGTGTGCTTAGGCTGTCATAATAAAATACAAAGACTGGGTGACTTAAACAACAGGCATATATTTTCTTATAGTTCTGGAAGCTGGAAATTCCAAGATCAATGTTCAGGCAAGGTTCATTTTCTGGTGAGAACCCTCTCCTTTGATTGGAGATGGCTGCTTTCTCACTCCATCCTTTCATGGTCTTTTGTTGTTGCATGCAAGCAGAAAAAGACAGAGAATGAGAGAGAGGTCAGAGAGAAAGGGAGAGAGAACTAGCACACTCTGGCTTCTTTTCTTATAAGTAAACTGCTTCTGTCAGATCAGGGCCCCATCCCATTCACTCCACCTTAATTACATCCTTACTCCAAATAACAGCCACACTGGAGGTTAGGGCATCAACATATGAATTTTGGGACAACATATAAATTCAATTCATAATAACAATACATCTAAAGACATTAGAACAGAGATTAATAAGATACACCATCTTTATAACTAGAATATTCCTACTAGGATACATCTATGAGAATGTCATTTAGAAGAAAATAAGGATTTTTGTCCATTTTTTTGCAATAGAATCTGAAGTGCCCAGAGCAATGCCTAGCAAATAGCAGGTGTTTCATAAGTATTTAGTGAATGATAAGAGGACATTTCTAATAGGCACATATACTTTTTATTTATTCTTTTAACAAGTAGATAGTGGTTAGTCTATGAGACATGCATTATTCTAAGTACTTTGCGTAACTGAACACATTTAATTTTTGTCATAACTTCATGGGCTAAATAGTCTTATTGTTTCCTTTTTGTAGATGAGAACACTGAGATCCCAAGAGGTCTCATTGCTTGTCAAAGGTCACATAGAGATTAAATGGCTAAATCTCTATAAGAATCCAGGCACTATGGATCTAGAGTTCTCTACG
This sequence comes from Carlito syrichta, assembly GCF_000164805.1. Classification (NCBI taxonomy): domain Eukaryota; kingdom Metazoa; phylum Chordata; class Mammalia; order Primates; family Tarsiidae; genus Carlito; species Carlito syrichta. The sequence goes on along the minus strand of NW_007067359.1, from coordinate 108,578 downwards.
ATTATCCGTGGTACCCTACAAAACTGACTCTAAGCTTCACAGAGATGACTTGCAATGGCAGATCCCGAGGAAACTGTGTGTTTTTGATTTAGTAAGAGTATTCCAGCAATGTTCGCTAAAGGATCAAGTACATTCAAAATGTCAGACAGCAAGCCTTTAATGATCTCTCCTGCTGGAATACTTCTATCACAATTTGAGAAAAATAGCTTTGTCGGTTATAGCTGAAATTCAGAAGACAGCAAATATATTAGCATCCATCTATTGCCAGCCTCACGAAGCTTTGGTAGGCCTAAATAAAAGTCAATATAATATTCCTTGTTTCCCTTATTTTGCATTTATGTTACATTTCACTTCTGTATTTTTTTTTTCTTTTATATATCTTATTTGTTCTGACCATTGTAAACCCTATGTTTTTTAACTATATTCTGCTTTTTTTGTTATCTCATATTTCTACACTTACTCCTTTCTGGTTATTCACTTTTTCTTCCACAATAACACTTCATTCTTAATTGTTAAGACTCATGTTTTTTGTGACTTCTTGCAGTTGTTTTTAAGATTTTATTTTTTGTTATTCTTGACTTTGCATGACAGGAGGATTATTTATCAGTCTTTCATGGTTTCTTGACATTGTCAACCGGTAGACAGTTTCTCCAGTTTTTTCCCTACTGGACTTCTGAATCTTTTTTTAAAGTATTTCTCTTCACCAGAAAAACAGAACGTCAAAATCCTGAGCCACACTTTACATGGAAAAAAAAAAACTAACAAAATACTTTGATTCAATGATATTTTTTGAGACTAGATTATAAAAGCAGATTGATACTGAAAGAATGTCATTTAAAAGTGCATAGGATTTACTTTAGCTATCCAAAATGGTTCTACACCCCATTTCTCTTAATCCAGTGGCATCCTGCCAAGGATTAATTGATTTTCCATAACTTTTCCTAATGGGCAAATCAGATGGCTTTTCCCAAGAAATGTTGTTATTTCCTAAAGTATATTTATTCTTTTAGATAATAAAAGGGATTAAGTTTTGAATTTATAATATCTTAGTAGCTATATATACATGCATAAACACACACACATATATATCATATATACAATATAGTCTGACAATTAAGTTCATGAACTTACCATTGACCACTTGTGTTACAAACAATTAAGTAAGGTTTCATCACCTTGCTATATCATTGTCTCACAGCTGTGTTCATGCTGACATGTGGCAGTGTCTTGTTGAGTGTCGTTCATTAGTGTTGTTGCATGTTTTTATGTGCCATTGAAAGAATGTCAGAGCTTGAATTAGAGCAATGAACAAACATTTAATTTCTTGTTAAACTTGGCAAGAGTGGGAGTCAAATCAGGGACATGTTGGTCTAAGTTTATGGGAATAATGTCATGAAGAAAATGGTAGTATACAAATGAATCCAGCATTTTTCTGAGGGGAGAAAGCATGTCACTGATGAAGAGTGGGCAGGACAGTCAGTAATGAGCAGAACTGAGGAAAGTCTTCAAAAATTCATCAACTTTTCCATCAAAATCATTGACTGACTGTGAGAAGTATAGCAGACCAAATAAACATCAACAGAGAAACAGGAAAATCTTAACTGAAAATCTTGGCATGACAAAAGTGTGTTCAAAATTGGTCCCAAAGGAGCTCTTGCATCACAACTCCTCCCAAAGGAGCTCTTGCATCCCAATGCACCAACTCATGCAGCACTGTCTGTGAGGGACTTTTTGGCCAGTAAACAAATAACTGTATTGGAATACCCTCCCTATTTACCTGATCTGGCCCCCCAGTTATTTTTTTCTTTACCTGAAGATAAAGGAAATACTGAAAGGAATCCATTTTGAGGGTTTCAGAACATCAAAGGTAATACAATGACAGCTCTGATGGCCATTTCAGAAAAAGAGTTCCAAAATTGCTTTGACAGGTGGACTAAGTGCTGGCATCAGTGCATATCTTCCCAAGGGGTATACTTTGAAAGTGACAACAGTATATTCAACAATGAGGTATGTAGCACTTTTACTAGGATGAGTTCACAAACTTAACTGTCAGACCTTGTATGTTTGACAAGTATATGATAATTTATATGTTATATACATTATTATAATATTTTATATATATCATTGAATATGTTATATAAGTAAATTTTGCCTTTTATACTCCTCTCTAATGCATTATCATTCACATTCTTCAATACACTCAAATTTCCATAGCTAATGTATTGAAAAGCAAGGATTTAAATCTGGCCATGTTCTTATCAACACTGCCTCCAAATGAATGTTTTATTATCCTTATCCTGTGATGAGGAAGACTCAAGCTTGTGAAAACCCCACCTGCATGGATAATTTTTTTTTCCTGGGGTAGAAAACATAAGGGAGAAGGAAAGCAACTCATATCTTATCCATTATGATTAACAGCCCATGCTAATGACATTCATTAAGCTAAATGAGCAGGAGAATGAGGACTCAAGCTTTCTAATTGAGGCAGATTTATTTTTAGGATGAAATTCACCCAAAATACATTTTCTTTTTTAAAACCCTGAGTGTCACTTCAAGACATATAATTTAAACAACTGATTATGGATGGGATATGCTTTAGCCCTTCTGGAAATATAAAATTATACAACCACCAAAGTCATTATTATCACTTTTATAGTTTTTTATGACTATTATTTATTACATGAGTGGATAAAATATGAAAAGGAAAGAAAAATGCTCTTCATTAAAGTTAATGACTCATTCTAGCAATTTTGATATTGAGTTAACTATTTAAAATCTCTTCTGCCCTAATAAACACATATCTACAAAACTAATAGCAACTTAGGATAATATGATTGGAAATATATTTTATATATGCTGTGCTCTACTGTGGTTAAAAGAAAAATATATACCTACACACAAACATACACAGATATATGTAGCATATATAAAGATTAACACACCTGCCACAAATAACATAGATTTAAATACATTTTATACACAGCAGATTCTACATATTGAAAGCATTTTTATTTTTATGATAAATATTAATAATCTTTAAGGTACAACTGAAAGTTCAATAGACTTGTCATTAAAATACCTGAATTAAAATTATAGTTCTGCCAGTTTGCTCTGTATTATGGGAGAGTCTCTAAAATAGAGATAACAAATATGAGCTCAAATAATAAATTTCAAAATTTTGTTTCTAACTATAACAGAGTAACTTGTTTTAACCAAATTGTCCTACCAAAAACTTGTAAAAAGATAAAATATAAAATAACTATTTGAAATAATTAAAGAGGGACCAGCTCAGGCAGAATTTGAGGCTCTCTAAGTCTTGAAAGAATGAAACCATATAAGGTGAGTTCCACATTCACCCATCCTTACTCTTGAAGATATTTTCAATTCACTGCAAAGTAGAGCAGAACCCAAGCAAAACACAGGTGTCTCACTGGCCTTAAAAACAACGGCCAGAGTTTAAAGCTGCCAAATTGAATGGGACTTGGAAAGCAAAATCCTAGAAATAAGAAAACTACAGTAGTGAGTAAAAACATCTACAGGCAAATCCCCCTGGAGTTGATGGTTAACTCCTCATTGTTGCATATGCTAGATAAGATTAAAGAAAGGAAGGGAGAGACAGAGAGAGAGGGAGGGAGGGAAAGAGGGAGGAAGGGAAAGAAGGAAAAACTAAAATATAAACAAAAGGCTAGCAATAAATAGTGACTGGAAAGAAAACAATGGAACAGAAATTTCATCAGGCATACAGTATTAGGGAGACAGAAGTTGAGATCAAGCCATGAAATGTTGGAAGGATCTTTTCAAGTATTTCAGGTCTTTTGTTGAGACTCCAGAAAAACCAATTCCTAGGCCTAAGGAACATGCTTCAATGTAAGGACTGTCATCTAAAAGTAACAGGAAAACTAATATAAAATAGTTCTACAGACCTTGAAACCAACCTTCAACAGAATCAAGAGAATTGCTAAATACTCTTTGCTGCCAAAACAAAACAAAACAAAGCAAAAAAACTAACACTGTGAAAAATTACATATTCCACAGTCATTACAATTTTTCATCCAAAGTGTCTAGCATCTAATAAAAAATCACCAGTTATATCAAAACATAGGGCCAAATGAACAAAAACAAATAAAAGGCAGGTGAAAGAAGACCTAGAGTTGGTATTAAAGATATCAAACAAGGACTTAAAAATAACTGTATGGTTCATATACTCAAGAAAGTAGAGAAAAAAGGAAATAAAGTAGGATTTTAACAGAAATCTGAAATTATGCACACGTATAGAGATACACATACACACAAACTCAATTCAGAATTAGATAGCAAAGTACACATTACTTTCAAATACTCTTGGATCATTTACCAATGTAAACTGTGTAATGGACATTAAGGCAAGTCTTAACAAATTTTAAAAGCTAAAAATAGTCAAATTATATTCTCAAAACACAATGTAATTTATGTAACAATCAGTTTCAGAAAGATAATTATAAAAATTTTCAAAGGATGAAAAGTCACTTATTTTTATAAATTTTATTGCCCGAAAAATTAAACCAAGAAAAAAACTAAAAGAAATTCCAAATACCCTTTACCTGAATTCACCAATTTTTAACATTTCATTTCATTTGTGTCATCGTTTTTCTATCTTTCTCATTTGTTTTGAACAATTTGAAATGAAATTGCATAGTGTTCTCTATTTATTGCTGGAAAGTTGGTGTTATTTCTCTAACAACAAAGAGATTCTCTTATATAGTCATAGCAAAATAACCATGCCCATGAACTCTAACATTGGTATAACAGTTTATCTACATTTCACATTCCACTTTCTTCAATCATTCTAATATTTTTTCAGTCACTATTCTCATTACTATATCATATCCAGGTTTGTATATGCATTTACTTGACATATGTGCTTTATAAAAATCCTGATAGAGTAAATCTAGAATTTTTTAGGTCTTTTTATTTTGTAAGACATTGATTTTTTTTTTTTTTAATTTGGAGAATATATGTTGAGTATTTTGACTGAATTTTTTTTCAAATAGGTTTTGCTGGTATATATTCATGCTTAGATTTAGATTAGGCTTTTTGGGGACTGGAAAACAATGTGAGCACTACTGTGTCCTTCTTAGGTGTCATATTCAGAGACATATAACATTTATTCCCTTTTAGTAATAATGGTAATTTTGATCATTTGGTTGAGATGTTGTCTAGTTTATTTATTACATAGTTATTTTTTCCTTTGGTAATTAATATTTGTTTTTGAGGGAGATAATTTGAGGCTATGTAAGCATCTTCTTTTTCTATTTGTTTTTCTATTGTCTTTATTTACCTATTTATATATTTTAATGACAGTGTGAATGCATAGATTCTTATTTTATTCAACATGTTGAACTCTGTTACTGTCCTTTTCAATTATGTATTCAAATTGTCCCAGATTTGGTCAGAGAGAGGCCTCCTTCAAGCTTATTATCCCTGTGTATTTTTGACATGCTAACATTTTGTCATTCTAACATTTCTTTTTGATCACTTCCTAATTTTCTGGCAGCAAAGTGACTGAGGCTCATCTTAACTGTCTGTGCCCCAGCATTGAAATCAGCTGTTTCTTCAAGAATCCTTAAAGTCTTTTAGTGGAGAACAATATTTATAAACAAAGATCCAGATTTCTGTTTGCTAAGTGTGCTTATTGCCAATAGCATGTTCATTGCTTAAAGGCCCTTTCAGGGACACAGCTGGGTGAGGAGACATATGGATAGAAACTACTTAAAGGATCTTTTGGGCCTCTCTTAATTTGTATTTGCATTTTTCTTCTTCTGCAGTGAGAATATTGAATCCCCAAAATATCAACATATTTAATGATTTACTCTCTGTATACTACACACCTAACAGTCACAATTGTTAAACCCATAAAAAAAATTAAAAGTATAAACTATTAGGATACTCAAGGTATGTTTGAAGTTCTTTTTTTGACATAAGGATACATAGTCAAAGCACTGAATTTCAAAGTTAATTTAATTAGTATTTTTATTTTATTGCCTTCTACTTTACTTTTCCACATTAGCAGAGATTTTTTTTCATTAAATATATAGTTGATTTATTTATGCATTCAATTTTAGGTTCTTACTTTTCCTTCCCTTGTAAAACTTTATTTTTGAATATGTAAAATATTAATATGGTTCCACAATTTAAAACTGTAATAAACTCTAGACTCAATGAAATTTTACTTCCTCTTCTAAAATTTTTCACACTTTTAACCTTCACATTTGAAGATAAACCCATACCATTTTTCTTTTATATATTCTTGCTGTATTTCTTATTGAAAAGTTAGCATATATTTGAATATTTTCTGAATTTGCTTTCTAACATATGAAAATGGCATACTATAGATACTGTTTGGCTATTTGCTTATTTTTAATTTATAATATACTCTAGAAAATGTTTCATATCAATTATGTATATCTATAATCTTTTAAACAGCTGCATAGTCTTTCATTGTGTTTGTGTGTATATATATATAATTGGACTATATATATATATATATCATAGTCAATTTACATAGTTCGCAATATTTTGCAATTACAAATAATACTACAAAGCATAACCTTAGCTGGGTGCAGTGGCTCACACCTATAATCTGAGTACTTTGGGAGGTCATTTGGGAGGATTGCTTGAGTCCAGGAGTTTGAGATCAGCCTAGACAACATAACAAGACCTCATCTCTACAAAAGAATAAATTTTAAAAATTAGCTAAGAGTGGTAATGTGTGCCTGTAGTGCTAGCTACTTGGGAGGCTGAGGCCGAAAATCACCTGAGCCTTGAAATTGTGGTGAGTCATGATTGTGCTACTGCATTCCAGCCTGGGTGACAGAGTGAGACCCCAACTTAAAAAAAAAACAAAAAACTTTTGGTTATTATTAAATTATTTCCACTGTAAATTCATAGATATAATATGACTGTGTCAAAGGACAAATGTATAGATATTTCTACTAAATAGCGTCAAATTACATTACAAATAGATTTTGCCATTTTTCAGCCCCTCTTCAAAATATCAAAATTTCTCCACAGGCTCATCAGTAAGGTGTATGACCAAGTTCCTAGATTTTTGCCAAGGTTGTATGTGGTAAATGGTATCTAAATGTAGTTTTAATATCTCACTCTTTTCACATATTAAGTTCATATATACATACACTTATGGCTGTTATTTTTTATGTGACTCACTTGCTTACTCTTTGCCCACTTTTTAAATAATTTTAGAAAATTCTTCAATTAAAAATTTATTTTTATGTGGGATACTATTCTTTGCATGTAGTATATGTTGAAAATATTTACTTTCAATTTGTCATCTTTTTTACTTTGTGGTGATTGGTGGTGTTTATATTTAGTTTGGTTTGCCATTCAAAACTCTTTTAGCATTATTTCTGTGTGGATAGTTTTATCAAACTTTTTTATTGTATCAGATTTTGTGTTTTACTTAGAAAACCTTCCTCTATATCCAGGTTATAGAAGATTTCACCTATGTTTTCTGCCACTGATGGTATAATTTCAAATAATAAATTTAGATTTCTGATGATTTTAGAGCTAATTCTTGCATATGGTATGAGAAATAGAATTAATTTTATATTTTTCCAAATGACTAACCAGCTGGACAAGTATTATTAAAACAGATCTTTCTTACATCAGATATTTGGGTATCAACATTTTTGAATACTAATTTTCTTCATGCACTGGTTTTATTTCTGTATTTTCTGTTTTATTCTAGTGATTTCTTTGTTTCTTCATGTTTTAGCACTACACTGTTTTAATCATGGAGTTCTTTATAGTAAATGTATTACTTACTCTAGGTCAGTGCTATAGTTTGAACATGTATACCAAAGTTCATGTGTTATAAACTTAATTCCAGTACAATAGCATTAAGAGGTGGGACCTTTAAGAGATGATTAGGCAATAAGAGTTTTGTCTCATGAATGGATCAAATGCCATAATTCATGGAGTAGATTTCTTATGAAAGAACAAATTTGACCATCTTTGTTCTCTCTCACCCTCTCTTTGTCCTTCCATTGTGGAATGATGCAGCAAGATGTCCTCACCAGATGCAGGTGCCTTGATCTCCAACTTTTCTACCTCCAGAACTGTAAATCAATATATTTCTGTTCATTATAACTTACCCTGTCTGTGGTATTTTGTAGTAACAGCAAAAAAATGGACTAAAACAGTTTAGAGTAAATTATAGACACACCCATATTTTTTCCATAAAATATTTTGTATCAGTTTGACTGGTTTAGGCAAACAAAAACAAAAGACAAACAACTTGATGGTGTTTCCATTGTCAAAGTCCAAAAATACAATGAATAAAGTTTTCCAGCAATGATTCAAGGATAATAATCCATTATTTTTGTCTGAGAAACATTGTTGTCTTATTTATACTTGAATTAATTGTTGAAAATGTGAACTGATTTCAGTTGGACACAATTCTTACATTTACCAAATAAATGCTGAAATATTAAACTTAAATACTAATAAAAAGGAAAAATCTCTTATTTAAAACTTGAAATTGAAAACTATGTTGCTCATTTATACTTGAATTAATTGTTGAAAATATGAATTAATTTAAACTGGACACAATTCTTACACTCATCAAATAAATATTAAACTTAAGTACTGATAAAATGTGAATATCTCATGTAAAACTTGAAATTGAAAACTATAAAGAAGAGATGTGAATTCAGAGATTCCAGTCCCCCTGAAATAATGTTCATATAATGCCAACTAATTAAATATATTTAATTCCTATTTTTACTTTCTGACAAACAGAAAATGGAAAGCTTGTGTTAAGGCTATATTTTGCTTTTTTAAATCACTATCCATTTTCAATAATTCAATACTGTTTGTATTTCAAAAGAGATGTTCAAATTGTCACATTATTTACTTAATTGTTTTCTTTGTAATACATGTTAATTTTTATTTTGACCTATCTCTTGGCAATGGAAAATGACACATCTGTATAATATCCAATTTTGTTAAAACCTGGAAATGTTTAATGTACAGAAGTTACAAAATAACCAAAACTTTTTATTAGTGGCCTCAATGTGGTATAGTATAATCAGAAATTATGAAAACTACAAAAGACCTGGGGTTCCAATATAAATAAATGTCATGTTTAGTTTGTTGACTGTGAAAAAGGCACCAGTTCCTTAATATATAGTTTTGTCTTCTGTAAAATGATAGAATTCTACATAATCAATGCTTTTAAATCATTACTGAGGGGAGGCAGGGAAGATGGCGGCTGAATCAGTCAGACTATGTGAATTCTCTTGTGAGCGAACGAATGTATGGAAAATGTTGTATATGTGCTGGTGAGTGAGTGGGTATGTGAGTGGCTGACTGAGTGAGGGCTAGGAGCTAGAGGCCAGAGCTCTCCTCGTGCAGCAGCTGGTGCCACAGTGACTGGGCTTGGACTCTAGCAACTCCCAGGACACAGAAGCTGAGCGCCATTTTTTCTTTTCTTTTCTTTTTTAATCAACAAACTCTCCCTTGCAAGAAAACACTGGGAGAGACTTTCTAAGTGGGGCTCGTGAGTGAGTGGCCAGGCCTCTTGTGCAACAGCAGGTGCTGCAGGTTCTCTACTTCATCCTTGGCTCTTCCCAGATTGCAGAAGTGGAGTACCATTGTTTTTTCAAAATGGATAGAAATTTTCCTGTGGAAAAGTGGCAGGGAGACATTATTGCCCCAGGCACTGCCTCATCATTGAAGCAGGAGAAAGACTGCTCTGGGCTTTGCCTTATCACTTCAGCACCTAGCAGGGCATTGGAAGGGGCTACAGACAACAGTCCAGAGGCAAGTTCCTATGGAAGAGGACAAGAGAGGCACTCTGCCATCATATTGAAGGCGGGACAGGAAAGTGCTCTGACTTGCTCATCATGGACAAACAAATCTGATCTCTGTGACTGGTGGATCAACTACTCAGGGCTTGATAGTGGCCCAAAGGGAATATCCTGAGAGCACAAACTTCAGAGGGACCTGACAAGTGCTGAGTTCCAGGCCCCCCATCCCCTACCCTGATCCACCTGTGGGACAAAGGGTGTGGCCAGAAAAGGAGGGAAAACTCCAAAGAGACTCTGGATTTATTCAAATCCAGAGCCCAGATCAGGGAAGAATAGAGGTCTGAGAAAAGGTCACAAGGAAAAGCCTCTCCCCCAACACTGAACAACAGAACTAAAGAGAAAAACAAGAGATCTGTCACAAATGAGGAAAAGACATCAGGCAATTTCAAGTGTACCAAAGACAAAACTCCTGAAATCAGACCTTGGTGCCCAAACAATGGAAGTCACCCAAGACTGTCCTCAGAACACGACAGGGATTAAGGAATGGTTGGAAAGAGTGAATAAGACTCAAGAAAGTCAAGATGCAACACTGAAAGAACTTGTAACAGAGATTTTGGCAATAAAATTTCATCCAAGAAATAAATAAGAATATGACAAGCATGGAAAGCAGAATTAATCTAACTGAAGAAAGAATCTCAGAACTTGAATACCAGAATATGGAATTAACCAATCTATAAAGAAGATAGAAAGAAGATTCAAAAAGAAAGAACAAAGCCTACAAGAGATGTGTGATTATATCAAGAGACTGAACCTACTATGCCTGATTGGTATCCCAGCAGAAGAAAGGGAAATGAAGAACAACTTGGAGCAAGTATTCCAGGAAGTAATCCAAGAAAACTTTTCCCATTTCACAAAAGATGTGGCCAGCCAAACACAAGAGATATAGAGAATCCCCAAAAGACATCAAATGAGAAGACCAACCCCTAGACACATAGTAATTTGCCTACACAAAGTAGGCACCAAAGAAAAAATACTAAAGGCAGCAAGAGAGAAAGGTCAGACTACCTACTGGGGAAAACCAATCAGAATAGCAGCAGACCTATCAGCAGAAACATGACAAGCAAGAAGAGACTGGAGCCCTATAGTAAAAGTCCTCAAAGATAAACAATTTAAACCAAGAATTTCTTATCCAGCCAAGCTCAACTTCATTGGTGATAGAGAATTAAAATCCTTCCCAGACATGCAATCGCTAAGAGATTATGCAACTTCCAGACCAGCTCTATAAGAGTCATTTAAAAAGGTATTAAGCATAGAAGAAAGAAGAAAAAGATTGGACCACACACTTCTCAAGAGAACAGCAGAGCACAGAATCAGCAGAGAATTCAGCACAACAAGAAACCTGAAAACACACAGATACATTAACTCCAAAGCCAAAAGAAAACAAGCAAACAAAGGAAAAACTTTATAAAATTCATGACAGGGATAAACAATCATATTTTAATAATCAACCTGAATGTGAATAGACTAAATGCACCACTGAAAAGATACAGAATGGCGGACTGGATAAGAAACCATGCCCCAATTATTTGCTGCATTCAGGAGACTCATCGCACTTCAAAGGATGCATACAGATTCAAAGTTAAAGATTGGAAAATGAGTTTCCAGGCAAATGGATCACAAAAGGAGGCAGGAGTTGCAATCTTAATATCAGGCAAAGCAACATTTAAGCTATCAAAAATTTTAAAAGATACAGAAGGACACTACGTAATGATAAAAGGTTCAATCCATCAACAAGAAATATCCATTCTAAACATATACACACTGAACACAGGAGCAACAGCATTTATAAAACAACTACTAAGTAAACTAAAAAAGATATTGACTCTAGCACTATTATAACAGGGGGCTTGAATACCCCACTGACAGCTCTAGATAGATCATTGAAGCAAAAAATCAACAAGGAGACCCAGAACCTAAACTTGACACTCGACCAAATGGACTTAACAGATACTTACAGATTATTCCATCCAACAACCACAGAATATACATTCTACTCATCACCACACAGAGCATACTCCAAGATTGATCACATCCTTGACCATAAAACAAGAATAAACAAATTCTATAAGGTTGAAATTTTGCCATGCACATTCTCAGACTACGGTGGAATAAAAATAAATATCAACACCATCAACATTACCCCAAAGCCCACAAAGACATGGACTGAAATCAAAGCAAAAACTGAAAGATTCCTGGAAACAAATGAAAATGAAGAAACATCTTACCAATACCTCTGGAATGCCCTGAAGGCAGTTCTCAGAGGGGAATTTATATCTCTACAAGCACACATCAAGAAAACGGAAAGGTCAGAAGTTGAGAGCCTAACAAATCACCTAAGGGAGATGAAAAGAGAAGACCAGCAAGCCCCAACTTTAGCAGAAGTATCCAAATCACAAAAATTAGAGCCAAAATATGGAACATAGAAGTCAAAAATATCATAGAAAACATCAACAAAACAAAAAACTTGTTCTTTGAAAGAATTAACAAGATTGATGGACCACTAGCCAGAATGACCAAGAAAAAGAGAAAAAGTCCAAATAAACACAATCAGAAATACAAAAGATAAAATCACAACTTACCCTAAAGAAATACAAAAGATTACCAGAGATTACTATGTATACCTGTATGAAAACAAACTTGATAACCTAAATGAAATGGAGGATTTTCTGACATCACACAATCTCCCCAGGTTGAAACAAGAAGAAATTGAGACATTAAATAGACCAGTAACAATCCAGGAAATTGACTCTGTCATAAGAAAACTACCTACCAAAAAAACCCTGGACTGCATGGCTTTCCAGCAGAATTCTACAAAACATACAAGGAAGAGCTGATACCAATCGTATTGAAAGTATTCCAGGCAATTGAGAAAGATGGAATTCTCCCCAAATCATGTTACGAAGCTAACATCACACTGATACCCAAAGCGGTTAAAGATCCAACAAAAAAAGAAAACTACAGGCCAATATTCCTTATGAACATAGATGCAAAAATCCACAACAAGATTCTAGCAAATTGAATCCAAAAACACATCTCAAAAATCATCCACCATGACCAAGTCGGTTTCAGCCCCAGGATGCAGGGCTGGTTCAACATTTGCAAGACCATAAATGTAATTAAATACATCAACAGATGTAAAAACAAGAACCACATGATGATCTCATTAGATGCAGAAAAAGCTTTTGATAAAATCCAGCATCCCTTCTTGCTAAAAACCCATACACACCTAGGTATAGAAGGAACATACCTCAAAATAGGAAGTACAATCTATGATAAACCCACACCTAACACATTGCTAAATTGACAGAAACTGGAAACTTTTCCCCTGAAAACTGGAACAAGACAAGAGTACCCACTCTCATACCTCTTGTTCAATATTGTGTTGGAAGTTCTAGCTCGGGCATTAGACAAGAGAGGAAAATCAGGGGTATGTATATAGGAAAAGAGGAAGTAAATTTTTCTTCTTTGTTGATGATATGATCCTATACCTGGAAGATCCAAGAGAATCTGTCAAAAATCTGCTTGCACTGATAGAGGACTTTGGCAAAGTCTCAGAGTACAAAATAAATGTGCAAAAGACAGTTGCATTCCTATACACCAACAGCAAGTAGGCAGAGACCCAAATAGAAAGTCAATCCCATTTACAATAACCACCCAAAAATGAAATACCTCGGCATATTCCTTACAATGAGAACTAAAAAACGCTGCTCAAAGAAATCCAAGAAGACACAAACAAATGGAAAAATATTCCATGCTCATGGAGAGGAAGAATCAACGTAGTTAAAATGTCCACCCTACCAAAGATAATCTACAGATTCAACACAATAGTCATTAAGTTACCAACATCACTCTTCTCAGACCTGGAAATGACAATACAGAAATTCATATGGAAACATAAACGACCACAAATAGTCAAAACAATCCTTAACAAAAGAAACAAAGCAGGAGGTATCTCACTTCCAGACTTTAAACTTTACTATAAGGCTACAGTAATCAAAACAGCCTGGTATTGGTACAAGAACAGGCACATAGACCAATAGAACAAGATAGAGATTCTGGAAGCAAAGCCTCAATTCCCCCACCAACTCATCTTTGACAAAGCCTCCACCATCGATCACTGGGGAGAGGAGAACCTATTCAGTAATGCTGCTGGGAAAACTGACTGACGACATGCAGAAGATTGAAACAGGACCCCTACCTATCACCATACATAAAAATTAACTCAAAGACCTGAATGTAAAACCTCAAACTATAAGAATCTTAGAAAATGCAGGAGACATTATGGAAATTGAAACTGGCAACCAATTCCTATTCAGAATCCTAAAGGCCAATATCTTAAGAAATAAGATAGACAAGTGGGACCTCATCAAATTAACGAGCTTCTGCAAAGCAAAAGAAACCATCAAGAGAGCAGGGAGACAGCCCACAGAATGGGAAAAATAAATATTTGCCAACCGTATATCTAACAAAGGCCTAACATCTAAGATCTACAAGGAATTCAAATGCACCGACAAAAAAACCAAATATCTCCTTTAAAAAGTGGGCAAAAGACATGAATAGACACTTCTCAGAAGATATATGGGCAGTCAACAGACACATGAAAAAGTGCTTAGCCTCACTCATCATCAGATAAATGCAAATCAAAACCACATTGAGATACCACCTAACCCCAGTAAGAATGGCCATCCTTAATAAAACAAACAATAACAAATGCTGATGAGGATGTGGAGCAAAAGGAAAGCTTCTACACTGCTGGTGGGAATGCAAACTAGTGCAACTCTTTGGAAGACAGTGTGGTGATTTCTGAAAGAACTAGAAATGGACTTTCCATATGACCCAGCAATCTCCCTATTGGGAATATACCCGGAGGAACTCAAATCATGTTACAAAAAAGATACCTGTACTCATATGTTTGTTGCAGCAAAAGCATGAAACCAACCATGTTGCCCATTGAAGCTGGACTGGATAAAGAAAATGTAGTACATATACACAATGGAATATCATGCTGCTATAGAGAAGGACAAATATATGGGCTTTGCAGCAACTTGGATGGATTTGGAGTCGATCTTACTCAGTGATCTATCATAGAAACAAAGAACAGAGTACCATATGTTCTCACTCATAACCAGACCTTGAACAATTATAATACTATAAGAAAGCATTTGGCAGTAATGAGAAACTGTCAGGGGAGGGGGTGGAATTGGCAGTTGAGGGAAACTGCTAGGAGACGGAGGGGCCTACCTCATCAACAAGGGTACCTGCATAATCAATGTTTGTATAGCTAATCCTGAATTGTACTCCACATCTTTATAATAAAAAATATAATAAAAATAAATAAATCAAAATAAATCATTACTTACCCAGTATTTTTTACATATATGTTCAAAAATGATTTGTTACAGATTGTTTTATATTTTGAAGCTATAATATTATTTATAACTTTGAAAATAGTTCTCATTTGATAACCTGTTTAATTTAATTAAATTGGTTATATAAATATGGTGTGCCTATGTGTTTTGTTGGGAGATGAAAGATATCTTAAAATATGAATTGTAATATATTATATATCAAGTTGAGGGTGTTACTTTTTGCAACAAGTTCTATCAAAAATGTGCCTAATTCAAATACAATCAGTTTGGTATTGCCTGATTCTTTCCAAATTACTCATACGTATATAAATGTGAAAAACAAGCAGGTTTCCTCTCCTGAAGCACAAGCCAATCCCACCTGAAGGTGGATGGGAGTTAAGGGAACAAATATATTCTGCTGATCCTCTATCTATACATTTCCTTGTGGAATACTTTTGCATACCTGTATTGCGTGCAGTCTGAAGTTTTTTTACCTTAATTTGGTTCAACATTTCCTTAGGCAAGCAGTTCTTTACCCTGCAGACTAGACTGAGTCAACGCATGTTATTATCTCAGAGAATCGTGTATTTTCCTCTATAGCACTTGTCAGAATTTATAACTGTATGTTTGTAAGACTACCTGATAAACTCTGTCTTCTTTACTAAGTTATAAAATCTAAAAAGGCAAGGCAATGTCTAATTTGCCTAAATTCTGGATACTAGCATTATTTTCTACATATTGATACATGTTGACTGGCGAGGTTGCAGAGCAACTGGAATTGTGTATACATTTCTGATTCAAATGTAAAATGGCACAGTCACTCTGAAAAACAGTTTTGGCAGTTTCTTATAGAATTAAAAATGAATAACTCTTAATAAATAAAAATGCATAACTGGTTTATTTATAGTAGCAAAAGTTAAAAATAACTCAAATGTCTTTCAGCTGGGGGAGTAGAGACACTATAAAGGAGAATACTACTCAGCAACAAAAAGAAATGAGCTTTTTATATATGCGGCCACTTGATCGGATCTCAAAGCAATAGTGCTGATTGAAATGACGCACATACATACACAAAGAAAAAAATGAAATAATAAAAAAAGTAACATACTATAAAATTCCATTTATATAACATTTTTGAAGAGACAAACTCATAGGGAAGAATAATAAACTAGTGGTTCCCAGAGTTTAGGGGCAATGGTCTTGTGTCTGATTGTGGTGATGTTTAATTGATAAATGTGATAAAATTTTATAGAAAGTTACATCAAGAAAAAATAATGCATGTAAAACACAGTGAAATCCAAATAATGTTTGTACTTGAAGTAATAATATTTTTCATGTTGATTTTCTATTTTTAACAACATATCATGGTTACATTGAAAAAGGATAGCATCATTGTGGAAAGCTGGGTGAAGGATACAGAGAAATGCTCCTATTTTTCTGATTTCCTGTATTATCAAATTTAATTTATTCCAAAATAAAAACGTGTGTTGAGTAAGTTAATGAATGAGTAGAACGGTATCCCTCACATTGTCTCATCTAAAGTGTACTCATGGGTATGGATTCTGAGGGTTAGTCTGGAAACTCAAAGTCTGATGTGCATATATTTTTTCAGCTTATTTAAAGTACAAACACCAGGTATGGTGACTCACATCTGTAATTCCAGCACTTTGGAAGACTGAGGCAGAAAGATCGCTTGAGCCCAGAAGCTTGAGACTAGCCTGAGCAACACAGTAAACCCCATTTCAACAAAAAAGTTTTTACAAAAATAACTGAATGTGGTGGCACACATCTCTAGTCCCAGCTATTTGGGAGGCTGAAATGAAACAGTCATCTCAGCCTACAAGATTAATAAGCCATGATTGTGCTGCTGCACTCCAACCTGGATGATAGAGTGAGACCCTAACTAAATGAATAAATAAATACAGCAATTTTATTATTAATATTCTCATTTGTAAACTAGTGTCAATTCTAAACCAAACCAATTAGGTTCTTGTCACATTTTTGTTACTGTGCAATCATATTTTAATAAGATCACATTATAACACCACTTGAATTCAGCTGCATTCTGTTTTCTAGAGAAGCAACACATATTCACATCTGGATTGGAGGTACACCTAACTTTCAGTTTGAATCTGTTGTCCTTATAGCCATTAAACAAAACTTAGCTAAAATTGATAGAAATTTCCCCACTATGTTTTACTGTGTTTTGAGCACATAGCACCATGCTCAGCTTGGAGTTGATGCTTTAGTTTCTATCATCTCATACTGTGTCACTTCCAAGAACTTCACTTTTCAATAGGACTGTTTTCTAAAGGGTCAAAACTAGAAAATTTAATAGTACCATTTAAGCTCATCCTAAAGCCATCTTTTCTATAGTAAATTATAAGTTGATACAGCCAGCATCAAAATAAATGTATAGCAAGGCAAAACTTTAGTTATCCAAGGAGGAGGAAAAGTCATTTTTTAAAATTTGTTTTGCTACAAGTCAAATTGGAATTTCTATTATAAAAGAGTTTCCAAATTTATTCCCTAGAATCTGACACATTTTTTATTTACAAATGTGTTCCTATTATAAAATCATCTTATAAGACCAGAAACTAGAGCAATAAATTAATACCATTTCAATTTGGATGAAACTTTTGTTGTTTCCTTTCAGAAAATCTCTGTAAAGAAATAAAACTTATAACACAATACCACAGCCTGTGTAATTTTTTTTTTGAGTCAGAGTCTCATTCTGTTACCCAAGCCAGAGTGCTATGCCATGCTCATGACCACTGTAGCCTCTACCTGCTGGACTGAGGCAATCCTTCTACCTCAGCCTTCCAAGTAACTGGAAATACAGGCATGCACCACCACACCTGGCTAATTTTTTGATTTATTGTAGAGATGAGATCTTACCAAGTTGCCTAAGCTGGTCTCAAACCCATGGGCTCAGGCAATCTCACCTCAGCTTCCCAAAGTGTTGGGATTATAGGCATGAGACACCATGCCCTGTCAGTAATTTTTAAAGAGCTGAAATTTATTGACTCACATTTCTGGACGCTAGAAAGTTCACGATCAAGAAGTCCTCATCTGCTGAGTGTTTTCTCGCTGTGTCATCCCACAGCAGATGGAGAAAAAGCAAGCAAGAGCTACAAAGAGTCGGGTGCTGGGGGGGGAGGGGGAGAGAGAGAGAGGGAGAGAAAGAAAGAGAGAGAGAGAGAGACTGAATTTGTCCTTTTATAAGGAGTACACTTTTGGGATAACAAATCCAATATCAGGACAATGGCATTAATCTATTCATTAGGGTAAAGCCCTCATTGGTTAATCACCTCTCATTTGGCCCCACCTCCCAACACTGCTACATTGGGAATTAATTTTCCAACACATGTCTTGCTTACGTGCAAAATTCGTTCATTCCATCCTAATAGGCCCAAAGTCTTAATTTGTTTCAGCACCAACTCAAAAGTATAGAGTTTTTTCTGGGTAAGTTGAAGTAAATTCCCCTTCTGCTGTAATCTGTGAAAATAAATCCATGGTCTACTTCCAAATACAATTGTGGGATAAGCAAAGGATAAATATTTCCTTTCCAAACAAGAGCAACAGGAAAGAAGGAGTAACAAGTTTCAAGTACTGAGTCCAAAAGGCTAGATGATACACACTAAATCTAAAGGCTCCAGAATAATCTTTGACCGCATGTGCCAGCTTCAGGACACACTAGAATGGTGTTGGGACCCCAAAGCATCAGACAGCCCATTCCCATGGTTTTGTTGGGCTTGGTGTAGAATGGTGTTGGGACCCCAAGGCATCAGGCAGCCCATTCCCATGGTTTTGTTGGACTTGGTGTACACAGCATCTCTCAAAAGTTGAAGTCTTTTGCCTGCAGTTCTCCCAGACTGGGCTGCATGCTAGTTGCTCTACAGTTCTAAGGTCTCAGGGATATCCCACCCTCAAGGTCTCACTGGGCATTGCCTTAACGGGGAATCATCCTCCATCCCTGAAGCAAATTTCTGCAGCATCCTTTAAAATCTTGGTAGACACAACCATACACTCACAACTCCTGAACTCTGCACACCTACAGGATTAGCACCATAGTGATACTGCAAAAGTTTGCAGCCGGAACCTTCTGGTGCAGCAGCTGGAATGGTGACCAGAGTCATACTTGGACCCACTTGACCTGTGGCTGGGGAGGGAAAATTGAGGTATCATAGGGCAGCAAATGCTGAGGTCCAGTGAATGCCTCTCTAGAAATTTTGATGGGAAGGGCAGCCTAGAAGATTTCTGAAATGGCTTTGGGGTCATTCTCCCCTTGTCTTAATGAATGTCACCTGGCTTCCTCTTATCCATGCTAATCTCCTTATCCAAGAGTTGTTTGACCACACCCTTGCACATGGTCTCACTATGAATTTTTCAAATCTTTATGTTCTGCTTCCCTTTTAATTACAAATTCTATCTTTAAATCATTTCTCTCCTCTCTCATTTTACTGTATACATTTAAAAGAAACCACACAACCACTTCAATATTTTGCCTAGAAATTTCTTCTGCCAGCTGTCCTAGTTCATTGCTTTTACAATTTGCCTTGCATAAAGCCCTAGGACATGGACATAATTCTGCCAAGTTCTTTACAACTTTATAACAAAGATAGCTTTTAACTCCTGTTTCCAATAAAATGTTTCTCATTTCCATCTGAGACCTTATAAGAATGGTCTTTATATTTCTACCAATGCACTGCTCATGGCCACTTAAGTAATCTCTAAGAAATTCCAGACCTGGACATTGCCTTACCAGACTCTGGTGTGGCCGTGTGCTCTATAGCTATGACTGTCTTTATGTTTCCTGGCTTTTGCCCCCTTCCCTACCTTGGGGAGGTGAATATCTTATATCTTCCTCTCTCTCTCTCTTCCTTTCTCTCATTTACTTTTAAATAAACTATATTTTCCAGTCCAAAAAAAAAAAAAAAGGAAGAAGTTGTAGACTTCCTCTGCGGTTTTCATCTGAGCACTCACCCAAATCTCCCTCTCAATGCACCAATACAGACTCTCCCTTGTCTGTTCCTCCAAACTCTTCTAACCTCTGCCCATTACCCAGTTCCAAAGTTTCTTCCCCACTTTTTAGATATTGTTGTAGCGGCACCCCACATTTTTAGTATCAGTTTTCTGTCTTAGTCCATTTTGTGCTGTTAGAATGCCACGAATTGAACAATTTATAAAGAACAGAACTTTATTTGCTCATGGTTCTGGAGGCTGGAAATCCATGATCAAGAGGCCAGTATTTGCTGAGGGCCTTCTTGCTGTCATCCATGGCAGAAGGTGAAAGAGCAAGTGAAGGCAAGGGAGGGAGTAAAAAAAAGGCTAAAAGTGACCTTTTATAAGGAACTCACTCCCATGAAAATGAACTCACACCCAAGATAATGGCATTAATCCATCTATGAGAGTAGAGTCTGGTCTAAGCGCTAATCCTTCAGCCCCCAACTTTCAACTCTTGCATTGGGGATTAAGTTTTTAACACATGCTTTCTGGGAGACACATTCAAACCATAGCACATTTTTTAATAACCATTGTTCATTCATTTATTCATTCACTGCAGCAGTTTCCCTGATTGCCTATTATGTATCTTGACCTCTCTGAGTCACCAATAATTCCATGAAGAATAAGATGAATGAAGTCTTCTTTCTCTAATGTTTTCTTTCTAGTATTTACTTGTTTTGTTTCTATCTGAGTGGAGCTTTGCATTTTAATCTTATGCTCCTCATATATCATCAAAAGTTTCTCTGTTCAAAGGCATATCTTTAATGCATGGGATTTAAAGATCTCTGATGAAGAAACTGGTCTTGTTTTGAATGTACTTTTTTCACCAATAGGAATTCGGCACTACTATCATGACTGAGATGCTAGAAATATTGATTAATTTTCCAAAAGACCAATGACACTTAAAATAGATTTTTATGTAATAATCAGAATCAGTTAGGGAGCTATTGTCACTAAGCACATATGATTTTATCTAAGTAAGTGGTTAAGAGCAGAAATGTATTCTCTTAAAAAAAAACTATGATGTTATCAAGATTATTCATAATAAACCATAGCTTGTATGTGTGTATATAAACATTTATCTCATATACATTTTTGCTACTATATTTTAAACACACATCTCTGTGACCCTTGTGCTGTTGGGAGAGTTCAAAGTTAATGATTTAATACATAATATTATACCTTTGTTTAGTTAAATTTATAATGATTAGCACCCTTTACATTTTCTCATTTCATGTTTTGTGCTAGTATTACACTTAGTGTGTTGAATAGCCAAAAGTTGGAAAGTCATTTTAAAATATCTATTTCTGTGCTGAAGCACAGAAAGTCTTGCAGAGTAACTCCTTGGGAAGCCTCCTGGATCTGTGAAGAACGAGGCTGAAGATTTGTCACAGAAGAAGAATTATCCTTTAATCCCTCAAAGAAAGTTGAGTAACATTGATAAAATATCATGTGGAACTTTGCATTTCCAACTTTGCATTTCTTTTTGCCACTTTGAACTTTATAGAATAAAATGTTTTAACTTCCCATAGCTGTCATGTTTAAGCCTAATTGAAAATTTTCAGAGGGATCAGAAAAGTAATTCATTAACTGTGCTCTAGGGTGCTAGCTAAAACTCCCTGTGAATGTGAAGTGTTCTCACAATCTATTCTTAAACTAATCCTGGACTCTATCCTGCTCTAGGCAAGTCATTTTCCTACATGGCAATAGCAGTATCAGAATAAGATGCCAGAGTAAATCCATGTTTCCCTGATTTCTTCTCTTCCATCATCAAATATTTAGTTAGGGCACATCTAGAATTCTTTCACCTCATACAAAAATCTTCACTAGACCATTTCTAAAGGAAATATATAATCATTCACAGTTCCTGGAGAAGTTCAATTATTATGAGTTCAGAAAACAGATGCAACCTATTCCACTTATGATAATTCTACTTGAAAATAAAAGTTTTTGGTTTTTTTTAAATATTTTAACAAAAGTCAACTCTATCTTTGATCTTACAATTTTAATGTTGGCTGACTTCTGAAACAACCCTCCATGAATGTATGTTTTCTTACACATGAAAGCCTTTCAAACACTTGCCTATGGTTTTTATAACCCTCTAGGTAACTTGTTTTCTAGTCTAGGTCTTAAGAGTATTGGCTGTGGTGACAAACAACTGAGTATGACTTCTGCCTCTGGAGCTTATGAGCTGTGTGATCTTGAGCAAGAAGCTCTGTATTTCAATTTCCTCATATACAAAATGCTATATGATATCTACCTAAGTGGGTTATCATAGGGTTAATGTAATTCACATAAATAACCATATACACACAGGCATTAAAACATGTATGACACATAGTACATTCTTAATACCTATTAGTTATTATTACTAGTTTTATTAACCTGGAAACATACTTCTACTAATTCAGAAAGATGACCTACATGTTTTGTTAGCTATATTATTTGTGTGATTACCTATATGAGGTTGAGGGCCAAGCAAAATCTTGTTTAATTTGTGCGTTTAAATTTGGGACTCTGAATTCATGGCTTTGTATTTATTTTTTAATTTCATTTTGCTATTTTTAACCTAATGCCTAAGCCTTTCAATGATGACTTTTAAAATGTTTTTCAGCTTGAATGCATATTTAATAAACAGACTATGTCTATCTTTTCATTCTTTTAAGACAGAGATCAGCAAACTTGGCCAAAAAGAGAGAGAATAAATATTTTAAACCCTATGGGCCATATAGTTTTCATTTCATCTTTTCAAACCTGCTTCTATTGAGCCAAAGCAGTCAGAGACTATATGTAGATATATGAGTATGTCTGTGTTATAATAAAATCTATTTTACAAGAACAGATCAGTCAGATTTGGCCCCTGAATCAGAATTCACTCATACCTATTCTAGAGTCCTCCTTACACCAAAGTGCCCCTATCAAAAGTACTGCCAAAGAAGGACCCCCATAGCTGTCACTTAAATTGCAAAAACCCAGCCACACATAGTTTAATTAATTTTTTGTTTGTAGTAAAAGACATTAAATTCTGACTTCTCAAGCAGAGGAGGTAACAGAAATGTGTATTTCTTGCCAATTAGGAAATGTAAGTGAACCAGAAATAACTTAAGAGAGTTGTCTTAAATTGATGTGTGAAAAACCACACAGGGAATTTAAAAATCGCACTTATAAGGGTAAACTAAACTGCTAATTTTAATTTGTGTTTGGAACTATCTATCAGCGCTAAAAACATGCATATGTGTATGATATGTTCCTAGAAAGGGAAGGAAGTAGAAATTTCCTTAGACTATAAAGATGATTTTTGTGCTCATTTATTTCTTAATTTCTACACAGTAGAAGTAAAAACTAACAAGATCCTAAACACAGGTATTAAGGAGACCAGTATTTGTTAGATTCCTTAAACCAGATATTATAAATCACCAAAATTCTATATAAATCATCCTCTGTTTTCCTTTTCCTACCTGTCACGAGGTGTACCCCAAATACATGTTAGAAAAATGTGTTGCTTCTTGGTTTTTGACCTACAAAAAGGAAAAATGAAGAATGTTGATTTTCTTCACCTGCATTCCAAATTCTGTGTCTAAAAGTAAACATGTTTATGTTCCAGTAAATTTCAGTTTCAAGTCTCTATAAGAGCACACTGCTAATTTCATTAGCTGTCAAAAAGTACTTCTGCTTTCTATTTCAGATTTTATTTTTGTCTTTTATCACAATAAGTATGTGGGCTTTGGAGACCTATTCATCAAGTAAAAAAAAAAAAGACCATACTTCCTATTTAGAGTTACATAATTGAATGATTATTCTCTATTTTCTGTTATCTAGTTCTAATTATCTTTATAACTTGAAAACATTTTATATACTACCCTCTAAAAGATCTCTATGAAGTCTGTGAATATGTTAACTTACATGGCAAAAATAAAAAGAACTTTACGGATGTGATTAAGTTAAGGGTCTTGAGATGAGGAGATTATCCTGGATTATCAGGATGGGCCCTAAATTGATCCTTAAACGGATCATTATAAGAGAGAGGCAGAAGGAGATTTCATGATACATCCCGAGACCATGGAGGCAGGGATTAAAGTGATGCAGCTGAAGTCAAAGGATGTGAAAAAGATAAGAAATATGTTATTCCCTGGAGCTTTCAGAAGTTTGAACCTGCCAACACCTTCATTTGGTCCAATGACACTGGTTTTGAATGTCTGGCCTCCAAATTAAATTTGTGTTGCTTTAAGCCTCCAAACTAATGGCAATTTGTTGTTGCAACCACAGGAAACTAACAGAAGGAGTCACTGAATTTCTACTTCATATTTATGACTGTGTAATTGCTCTTGATGGCATAAAAGAAATCTGAAAGCATGTTTATTATGTTTGATATATTTACAGTTGTCTGGGACATGCAGTGGTATCACTGGGAAAGATAATCCTCCATGGGCCCTGAGCATCTCATATGTTCTTGCTGGGTATTCCAAGAATTCAAGGTTTGCACTCTTTACCCAAACCATTTCTTTGGGTTGTGTTCGAATGGAAAAATCTTGAAAGATAAGATAATGTCTCCCTCCAGGACAAAAGGTAGAATTGATACAAAAGAAGTGGATTCCACAGGCAGTGTTCTTCAGTTACAACACCGATAAACCTAAGATGATTGTGCATGAACTAAATGATAATGCATAGCAATGTATGTTAAACTTCCAATCACTGCACAGATTACCACTGCCAAAAACATACAAATAAGAGAAAGATATAACTGTGATCAGGGGTATTTCTGAGTTAGACTTTGAAAGACAGGAAAAGAGGTAGAAAGTATAAAAGCTGTATTTGTTTTTATTTCATGCAATAACAAGAATTATGTTTTGAAGTGAAATTGTGTTACTTCTATAATGAGAATTGACTAATGAAAATTTTTCCACTCAGATAAAGGATTTGTCTCTCATTGGTCACAGATGAGATGAACTCTGAATCAGAATGTTTCAGAGAGTTATGGCATTTTTTCCAAAATAAATGAAGATTCTTATTGTTTAGAAAGTATAATCTATCTGAAAAAATTTGCAGTAACTAAGACATTGAATGACTAATATACAGTATAGTGATTTTATTCTACTTTTAAAATAAAGTGCTGAATAAAGCTATAAAGAGAAAAAATATCAACTTTTAGAAGGAATATACAAATTCCTATTTAAATTCAAGGTGAAATAGTTAAAACACTAAAGTCAGAAAAAGATATCATTAAGCTTAAGTATATTTTAGCTTTCGTATTACTAGTGGAGACTGAAATATCTTCCTATAAACTAGTTACAATTTTTCATGGAGTTTTAGAAGTACCTATGCAAAATATGTGTATAGGTGATAATACTATTATTATTATTATTATTAGCAGCAGCAGCAGTAGTAGTCATCTTAGTATTTTGTTGACATACATACACTGATTCAGACAAATATTTATGCATTTTTAATACACATTTTGAAGACTTATGTTGTGCCAAATCCTGTCTCAAGGAACAAGGTCCAAAACAAAAACACAACCCCTTCATTCAAGAGTTCACACTAGCAAAGCCTAATGTAACACAGTAAGTATGATATATGCTATTCTATTTTTTTTTTTTTTGAGTTGGAGTCTCACTGTTGCCCAGACTGGAGTGCAGTGGCTGCTCCCGGCCACAGCAGCCTCGACCTGCTGGGCTCTGGCGATCCTTCCATCTCATCCTTCCGAGTAGCCAGAATTATAGGCGCGCACTACCACACCTGGCTAATTTTTTTATTTATTGTAGAGATGAGATCTTGGCTGCCCAGATGGGTTTCAAACCCGCGGGCTCAGGCAATCCACTCACCTCAGCCTCCCAAAGGCACGGGATTATAGGCTGAGCCACCGAGCTACGGGCTGATATATGCTATTCTAAAAGAGAAACTCATCCTGGTACAGAAGTACTTAAAGACCTGTGTACACATATGGACATGTGTACTACCAACTGCACGTGTACAATATGTAATATGTATATTCATTGTAAAGGTTTAACCTCAACTTGTTTTAACCTATCAGTTGCTATTTTCCTAAAAAGATCTTGACTGATAGAGTACTAATAGCTTAAAAATGCTCGTTTAGTAATGTATCTGCAGGATGAGAAATGAGACACATACAAAAGTACATGCAGCAGAATGTTTATAAACAATGCTTAGTATTGTAAAAGCAATATATTTGCAGCAATTTGCTGTCACATTTCATTAAAATATTTACTAACACTAGACAATGTTCTTGATATAATAATAAATAAGGAAGCAGATTATAAAATAAGAGGCACACCATAAATTCACTCTGTAAAAAACTAAAGCTTATTTAATTATAAGGATTTAATAAAGGTGATATTGTTTGTACAGAAGAAAGTAAAAATATATGCCTTATAGTAGTAATAGAGCTTTGTGAGTTTTTTGGGTGACATATTTCTTTACCTGTGATTTTACTTTTTTAAAATTTTCTATAGTACACAAATATTTTTGTAACCAGAAGATAAATATAAAGCTTTAAAATAAGGATAAATTGTCTCTGGACTAAAAGTCATTGTCATGTATATATCATTAATAGAAACTGTAGAACAAATACAAGTAAAGAAATCATAACACAGTATTATATTAAACACTAGAAAAGAGCAAGTATAAACTAAATGTGTTAACTATGATGATGTATACATAGAAAAAAGTAATATAGAAAGAAAAATGGGAATTTTAGTGTATTTTATGTCTTAGAAATCAGTATGTAACTATTTTAATGGATTTTGGGGGGGGTAATTTTCTAAATTCTCTGGCAGAAGATAGTTTAAAATATTCAGACATGCAATACTTTTGTAATAAAATATGTTAAGTATTAAATGGCATAACAAATGTAGAAATGCTTTTAATAGTAAAATTTATTATAAGTGCATTATGTTAATTACAATTATGCTAAAGTTCTCAATTTGATCAATTTTTATTTTATTAATTTTTCATTTTTCAATTAATTTTTAAATTTATAATTGACATATAATTGCGCTTCTTTATGGAGTACAATGTGATATTTCAGTGTATTTTTACATTGCATAATGATTAATTCAATGTAATTACCAAATTTATCATTTTAAACATTTATCATTTCTTTGGAAAGACAGTATTCAAAACATTCTCTTGTAGCCATCTTGAAATATACATGACATTATTTGCTGTGGTCTCTCTATTGTGTAACAGAGCATCAGAATTTATTCTTTCTATCTGTGATTTATATCAGTCTTCACCTACTTCCTACCTTCCCCAGTCTTTGGTAACCTCTACTATACTCTCTACTTGTATGAAATCACCTTTTACTAATTCTTCACATGAGTGAGATGATGCAGTGTTTGTGTTTCTATGCCTGGCTTATTTCACGTTATAACATAATGTCCTTAAATGTGTTTTTATACTATATTTATGATATCTTTACATTAATACTGCAGGGTTTTTTTCCCTAAAATTATCAAAACTATAGAAATAAGTAAAACAAAGCTGGATGTAGTGGCTTATGCCTGCAATTCCAGTGCTTTGGGAAGCTAAGGCAGGAGAGTTACGTGAACCCAAGAGTTCAAAGTCAGCATAGAAAACATAGCAAAACCCTGTCTCTAAATAAAAAATTTAAATTAACTGGGAGTAATGGTGCATGCCTGTATTCCCAGCTACTTGAGAGGCTGAGGCAGAAGGATCACCTGAGTCCAGGAGTTAAGGTTCCAGTGAGCCATGATGAGGCCAATGTGCTCCAGCCTAGGCAACAGAGTAAGACCCTAACTTTAAAAAAAAAGGGAAATAAGAGAAAACAAATGTCCATGTAACAAAAATTTTCATATTGTTTCTCAGAGTTTTATGATTGTGACACGTGCAATCCTCTGGAGAAAAGGGGGATTCATAACTCCCTCCCTTATAGTCATATCCCTACTAGTTTGAGCTAGGATTGGTAAATTTGTGTCTACTCAAAATATTGTGCTTTAATATTAACAAAATTTAATGTTCTATGCTACATCTGGTTTGAAAAAGTCATATAGAAAATTGTTATTATTTCACCATGAATTCATATGTCTGAATAGGATCTACTATATTATAAATGCTCTATAAGTTATTGCAAATAAAGACAACTTGCATATTCTATATCAAGTTGCTCCCAATTTTTGCATAGACTATACATCTCAACATACTCATAATTTAAAAAATATGGTAAGTGAATTGATAGCAATTTTCACAAAATACTGTGAGAATAAAGAGGAAGACAAAACTGGCCTTGGGGTAAAGGTACCTCAGAGGAAGTTATACAAGTGTTCAGATATGGGAATTGATTTCTGATATAGATAAGGATTCAGGACTCATCAATAGATAGGTATTAGTTAAAATGTTCCTGGTGCATAAGATCAATGATAAGAGATTTTAGAGTGAGAAGAGCAGAGAATATGGGTTATGAGGGTCAACAGTAAGTGGTGATTAGAGCAAGATGAGGAAGCAAAAGAAAAAGAAGGTATTGGTGTAAAAGTCAAACCTTGGAAAATATTCAAAAGGTTTATTCTGAGCCACATATGAGTATCAAGCCTGAGGCACAGTCCCAAGAAGTCCTGAGAATATGTGCCCAAGGTGATTGAATTATAGTTTGGTTTATACATTTTCGAAATTATAGGCAAAAAACATACATCAATACATATGAGGTTTACATTAGCTGGGGGCGTACTTATGGGCCATAGATAAATTCAAAGGTATTCTGATTGGCAATTGGTAGAAAGAGTTAAGGTTATTCCTTAAACAAGGAATTTGAAATAAGTAAAGTGAATGCTTGAGTTATAAAAGGTGAGTTATGGGGACTTCTGGCAAGATGGTGACAGGCCAGCAGGGTCTGTGAAACCCTCTGCGAAAGAGAACACCCATAAAGACCCTAGCTCTCTCCCAGGGGCTGCAGCCCCCATCTTCCGCAGCCTGCTCTTCACAGGGAGCTCAGTCGCCACTGTCACCCACAGTCGCTACTCAGATATCGCAATGAACGGGGCTGCTCCTGCAGTTGCCATGTGGGACTGGGCTGCACCAGTAGTCGCAGATACCACCACTGCCATCATTCCCAGCTCATACCTGAAGAAACCCACTACTTCAGACTGTGAAGCCCTGTAAGCAGGATCTTCTGAGATCCCCGCTGCCATGCCATGCCCCTAGCCCTGAGAAAGGCCTGTGGAACTTCCCCAGTGAAGTTGCCACAGCAGGTTGCGAATCCGTAGCAGGCTCCCTCCCCTCTGGACTGTAGCACGTGATAGCACCACATGCCGGGGAACCAAAGTAATAACATCAAAACGGGAATGGCAGAGGCTCATCCCATTTGAAAAATGAAAAAAGCCAGATCTCAGTGATAGACTGGGCAGGGGGCCCATATATGAACTGTTCTTCACAGCAGGCCAGGAGCAACTGACCCTAATGGTGAACAATTCCACCAGCCTGCAAAGGCAGCTAGAAATCAGAACTGAAAGGACATTGGACTTAAAGGAAAAGTCTCAGAGTGTGCTTGACTGGTTCTGTTAGTCTACTGACTTTAATCTATCCCCCCCTTTTTTTTCTTCTTTTTTTTCTTTTTTCTTTTCTTTTTTTTCCTCCCCCCTTTTCCTATTTTCTTGTTTCTCTGTAAATCCCATATTGGTATAAAGGAATAGCATAGCAATAAAGAGGTTGATCAGTGTGTACATTAGCATCATTGTATGTTTTAGATTTTTATATGATTGTTGGTTAGTTTTCAGTAGTGGATATTGTTTTTCTTTATATTTGTTTCAGTCTTTGTGTTTCTTTTCACTTACCAGTCGGTACACTCAACTGTTTTCCCTCTCACTCCCCCCCACCCTCTCCCCACTGCCTATTCCACTTTCTCCCCTCTGTTAACCTCATTTTGCTTTCAGGGAGTAAACCTACAACCCCACTGCACGGACAGACTTGAAGGCAGTGGGAAGTGGGTTTCAGACTATCCATACGGCTGTTGGTGAACACCAGGATTTGCAGAGAGATTTTGAATCACAGCTCCTCCCTTAATTACATCCAAAAACTACAAATAGAACTGCCCTCAACCCACAGCCCAACTCCATAACTGAGCAAATCAAGAGGAAATATATTAGGAAGAATAGGAGATTGAACAAACAGAAGTAAAAGAAACCCCTCCACCCCTGAATAACAGAATTAAAGAAGATGGGGAAGTAGAGGGAAGAGAAAAGTAGGGAGGGAAAATCTGCACAAATGAAGAAAAACCAAAAGAAGAACACAGGGCTCACACAGACCCCTGGGAGGTCAGACACTGAGAAAACAGACTTTGGAACACAAACAATGAAGAGCCCCCAGAATGACTAGTCACAAGCAACAAACCCAGGCATCAAGGCATTAATAGAATTTAAAAAATTGAGGAGAGACAAGAGGAAAATATGAAGGAGCTGATGACAGAAATAACAGGAGTAAAGAACACTGTGATGGAAAAAAATAACAAACTAATTAACATGGAAAGCAGAATTAGCCAAGCAGAAGAAAGAATCTCAGAACTTGAAGACCAAAATACAGAACTAACCCAAACTGTCAAAAACATAGAAAAGAAGCTTAAAAAGTCTGAACAAAATCATCAGGAGATGAATGATTACTTCAAGAGACCCAATCGAAGAGTAATTGGCTTTCCTGAGGCAGAGAGAGAGTCAGAGGTCACACTGGAACAAACATTTCATGAAATCATTCAAGAAAACTTCCCTCAACTCGTCAGTGATGCAAAAATTCAAGCACAAGAAATTCAGAGAATCCTTGCAAGGCAACAAATGAGAAGACCAACTCCCAGACACATAATAATTCGCCTAAACAAAGTAGCTATAAAAGAAAAAATCCTAAAGGCAGCAAGAGAAAAAGGCCAGACTACCTACCAGGGAAGATCAATTAGAATAGTAGCAGATTTATCCACAGAACCCCTTCAGGTTAGGGGAGGCTGGAGCCCTATCTTCAAAGTTCTAAAAGAGAAACAATTTCAACCAAGAATAACCTACCCAGCCGAACTAAGCTTCATTAGTGAGGGAGAATTGAAATTTTTCCAGATATCCAATCCCTAAGAACCTATGCTGCCACCACACCACCTGTACAAGAAACACTCAAGAAAGTACTGAACACAGAAGAAAAGGAAAAAATAACAACATTCTTCACAAGAATACAGGCAGAAGACTAAAAACACACATGAACTAATTCCAAAACCAAAAGAAAGACAACAAACAAACAGGAAAAACAACTCTGTGAGAACCTTATGACAGGGATCAACTCTTGCATTTCAACTATTAGCCTAAATGTGAATGGACTAAATGCACCACTGAAAAGACATAGAATGGCAAAATGGATAAAATATCATCAGCAATAATCTGTTGCCTTCAAGAGACTCACCTCACTAGAAAGGACACCCACAGACTCAGAGTAAGAGGATGGGACACAAACTTACAGGAGAATGGAATACAAAAGAAAGGAGGAGTAGTGATCTTAACTTCAGACAAAATACCCTTCAACCTATTAAAAATCAAAAAAGATACAGAAGGCCACTACATAATGATAAAAGACTCAATCCATCAACAAGAAATATCTATCCTAAACATATATGCACCCAACATAGGCGTGCCAACTTTCATAAAGCAACTTCTAGGAATACTAAAGAAAGATATTGACTCTAACAAAATCATAACTGGGGACTTTAATACCCCACTCACAACCCTAGACAGATCATCAGGACAAAAAATCAGCAAGGAGATCCAAAACCTCAATGTGACTTTGGACCAAATGGACTTAATAGATAACTACAGAACCCTCCTTCCAAAGACCACAGAATACACATTCTACTCATCACCACATGGAATGATTCTAAGATCCACCACATAATTGGCCATAAATCAAGCATAAGCAAATTTAAAAGGACCAAAAGTCTACCATGCACTTTTTCGGACTGCAGTGGAATAAAATTAAATATTGACACCAACAAGGTCCCCCCAAAGCCCACAAAAACATGGACACTATACAGCATGATGCTAAACAACTCCTGGATCAATGAGGAAATCAAAACAGAGATCAAAAGACACCTGGAAACAAACAAAAATGAAGAAATATCTTATCAAAATCTTTGGGATGCCTTAAAAGCTATAGTAAGAGGGGAATTTATATCCCTGCAAACACACATGAAGAAAATGGAAGGAACACAAATTAACAGCCTAACAAGACACCTAAAGAAGCTGGAAAAGCTAGACCACAAAAACCCTAATTTCAGCAGAAGAATCCAGATCACCAAAATAAAAGCCCAAATCCAGGAGCTAGAAGACAAAAAGATAATTCAAAAAAATCAATGAAACAAAAAGCTGTTTCTTCGAAAGGATAAACAAGATCAATGATCCCCTAGCTAGACTGACCAAGAAAAAATGAGAAAAATCCCAAATAAGCACAATCAGAAACACAAAAGATGAAGTCACATCTGACCCTGAAGAAATACAAAAGATCATTGAAGACTACTACGTACACTTGTATGGAAACAAACTTGAAAACCTTAAGGAAATGAAGGACTTTCTGACATCACACAACCTACCTAGGTTGAAACAAGAAGAAATTGAAACCTTAAATAGACCAATAACAATCAAGGAAATTGACTACGTAATAAGAAAACTACCTACAAAAATAAAAGCCCCGGTCCAGATGGCTTTCCAGCAGAATTCTACAAGACATTTAAGGAGGAGCTGATACCAATCCTACTGAAGGTACTCCAGGCGATTGAAAAAGATGGAACTCTTCCCAAATCATTTAAGGAAGCCAACATCACATTGATACCCAAGCCAACAAAGATAGAGAACTACAGGCCAATATCTTTGATGAACATAGATGCTAAAATTCTCAACAAGATCCTAGCGAACCGGATTCAACAATACATCTCAAGAATCATCCATCATCAGGGACCTAAATATAAAACCTCAAACCATAACAACCTTAGAAAATTAAGGACATACCCTCATGGAAATTGCAACTGGCATCCAATTCCTGAACAAAACTCGAAACCCACAGGCCATAAGGGATAAGATAGACAAGTGGGACCTCATTAAACTGATAAGCTTCTGCAAAGTCAAAGAAACCATCAAGAGAGCAGGAAGACAGTCTACAGACTGGGAAAAATTATTTGCCAACTCCAGGTTTGACAAAGGCTTAACATCCTGGATCTACAAGGAACTCAAATGTACTGAAAAGAAAAAAATAAACAACCCCATTATAAAGTGGACAAAAGATATGGGCAGACACTTCACAAAGGAAGACATCTGAGCAGCCAACAGACACATGAAGAAATGTTCAACCTCATTAATCATCAGGGAGAGGCAAATCAAAACCACTGAGATACCCCCTAACCCCAGTCAGAATGGCAATTAACAACTCAAAAAATAACAGCTGCTGGAGAGGGTGTGGCAAAAAGGAAACACTTCTACACTGTTGTTGGGAGTGTAAACTAGTGCAAACTCTGTGGAAAGCAGTGTGGCAATTTCTAAAAGCTCTAAACATCAACCTCCCATATGACCCTGCAATACCCCTACTGGGTATGTACCCTGAAGAACTCAAATCACTCTATAAAAAAGATACTTGCATGCTAATGTTTATTGCAGCATTGTTCACAATAACAAGAACCTGGAAATAATCATGCTGTCCATCAAAAGAGGACTGGATTAAAAACATGTGGTACATATACACGATGGAATACTATGCAGCCATAAAAAAGAACAAAGTCATGAATTATGCAGCAACCTGAATGGAGCTAGAGTCTATAATACTAAGTGACCTCTCCCAGAAACAAAGACCTGAGTACCACATATTCTTACTCATATAGTGGACCTTGATCATCCAATGCACTACTATAAGAAAATGACTGACAGTGTTGGGAAACTATGGGGGACAGATGGGACTAATGGCAGTAAACATCTGTCTGGAGTCAGGGAGACACCAATTATCAACAAGGGGGCCTGAATGAAGCATATTTGTATACCTAACCCTTGACTGTACCCCACAATATCAAAATAAAAAATATCAATTATAAAAAAAAAAGGTGGATGAAAAAGAACGACAAATATATGGACTTTGCAGCAACCTGGATGGATTTGGAGTCTATCATACTCAGTGATTTATCACAGAAACAAAGAACAGAGTTCCATATGTTGTCACTCATAAGATGATCTTGAACAATTATAATGCTATAAGAAAGTGATTGGCAGTAATGGGAAACTGTTGAGGGGGGTGAATTGGCAGTTGAGGAAACTGCTAGGGGAGGGAGGGGCATACTTAATTAACAGGGGTACCTGCATGATCAATGTTTGTATACCTCACCCTGAATTGTACCCCACATCTTTACAACAAAAATTTTTTAAAAGTTAAAAAAAAAAAAAAAGAATCATCCATCATGACCAAGTAGGCTTCATTACCGGGATGCAAGTCTAGTTCAACATTCATAAAATTAGAGAAGAGAAGGCAATCAGGGGTATCCAAATAGGAAAAGAGGAAGTCGAGTTACCTCTCTTTGCAGATGATATGATTGTGTACCCAAGAAACCCAAGAGAATCTGTCAAAAACCTCCTTACACTGATAAAGGCCTTTGGCAAAGTCTCAGGATACAAAATAAATGTGCAAAAGACAATCGCATTTCTTTGCACCAATAATAAACAAACAGAAACCCAAATAAAAAACACAATTCCATTCACAATAGCCACAAAAAAAAATTGAATACCTTGGCATCTTCCTAACTAGATATGTAAAAGACCTTTACAATGAAAACTACAAAACACTGCTCAAAGAAATCAAAGATGGCACAAACAAGTGGAAAAATATTCCATGCTCATGGATTGGAAGAATCAACATTGCGAAGATGTCCATCTTACCTAAGGCAATCTACAAATTCAACACAATACCCATCAAATTACCAACAACATTCTTCTCTGACCTAGAAAAAACAACACAGGAATTCATATGGAAACACAAAC
Organism: Carlito syrichta; assembly: GCF_000164805.1. Taxonomy (NCBI): domain Eukaryota; kingdom Metazoa; phylum Chordata; class Mammalia; order Primates; family Tarsiidae; genus Carlito; species Carlito syrichta. The sequence goes on along the minus strand of NW_007067359.1, from coordinate 73,355 downwards.
GTCCAAGAATAGCCAGAACAATCCTCAGCAAAAAAAAGCACAGCAGGTGGTATCACATTACCAGACTTCAAACTTTACTATAAATCTACAAACATCAAAACAGCTTGGTATAGGTACAGGAACAGGCATATAGATCAATGGAATAGAATTGA
>NW_007067359.1:52472-73074 GCF_000164805.1 Carlito syrichta | reverse complement strand
CAAGCTTCTGCAAGCCAAAGAAATCATCAAGAGAGCAGGGAGACAGCCTACAGACTGGGAAAAAGTATTTGCCAACACCAGTCTGACAAAGGCTTAACATCTTGGATCTACAAGGAACTGAAACGTGCTGAAAAGAAAAAAACAAACAACCCCATTATAAAATGGGCAAAAGATATGAACGGACACTTTACAAAGGAAGACATCTGAGCAGCCAACAGACACATGAAGAAATGTTCAACCTCACTAATCATCAGGGAGATGCAAATCAAAACCACACTGAGATACTACCTAACCCCAGTCAGAATGGCAATTATCAACAACTCAAAAAATAACAGCTGCTGGAGAGGGTGTGGCAAAAAGGGAACACTTCTACACTGTTGTTGGGAGTGTAAACTAGTGCAACCTCTGTGGAAAGCAGTGTGTCGATTCCTAAAAGCTCTAAATATCAACTTCCCATAAGACCCCGCAATCCCCCTACTGGGAATATATCCTGAAGAACTCAAATCACTGTATAAAAAAGATACCTGCACACGTATGTTTATCGCAGCATTGTTCACAATAGCAAGAACTTGGAAGCAACCATGCTGCCCATGAAAAGAGGACTGGAATAAAAAAAGTGGTACATATACACGGTGGAATACTACACAGCCATAAAAAAGAACAAAATCATGAATTTCGCAGCAACCTGGATGGAACTACAGTCTATAATACTGAATGACCTCTCACAGAAACAAAGATCCGAGTATCACATGCTCTTACTCATATAATGGACCTTGAGCATCCAATGTAATACTATAAGAAAATGACTGACAGTAGTGGGAAACTATGCGGGTGGAGGGAGATGGGATTAATGGTAGCAAATATCTGTCTGGGGACGGGAAAACACCTCTTATCAACAGGGTGCCTGAATGAAATGTATTTGTATACCTAAGCCTTAACTGTACCCTACAATATCATTATAAAAAATATTGATTAAAAAAAAGGAATTGAATAAACGACACACTCAAAATACACTGTCAACATTCCTACTTTGAAAGCTGACAGAAAGGCCAGAATTTAATAACTAAGATCCCAATAGTGGGTGGGTAAGAGTAAACAGAAGATGGGTGAATTCAAAGTTTTAATGAATTACAAGATTGTAAAAATCTATTTGAACCGTTCTGTCATAGGGATATTTTGCCAGAAGATATTACAAATAAAGTTTGATTTTAGGGCTAACCCCTTTCTTGAACATAAAAAAAAAAAATGTGAGTTATGAAAGCCAAAATTCTTGTTATGCAGATAAGCCTCTAAATATCAGGCTTCAAAGAGAATCGGTGTATACATGTTAAAAGGTGTTCTCTACAGATGCAAATTTCCCCAGAAGACAGCTTTGTAGGGTCACTTCAATATATGTCAAAGAAATGAATTTGGGGGTAAAATGTTTTTATTTTCTTTAGAGCCTGCTATCTGTCATATGATGCTATAATAGAGTCTGGTTGGAATTTGGTATATTATTGCCACAGAGTCTGTTTTGATAGTCTTATGATCTCTGTTTTAATGTTAATGCTGGTCAGTTGTGCCTAAAACTCCACAAGGGAGGAAGTATAGCATATCATGTTGGACCTCCTTTTCTTGGCCTGGAATTTCATTTTTCAGGTTCCTCTTGGATCAGATGGGTTCTATTCAGTGGGTTGGAGGTACTTGGAATTTTATTGTTGGCTTACACAATTTTGGTGAAATAAGAGGAAATTTCTAACAAAGTTACAGTACTAAAAATTTTGAGTAGTATCAAAAATGCCAAATCATCAGCATTTCCATAATAGACTAACCCAAAATTTAAGGGGCAGCTATGGAGAGTTGAAGATGGAAATTTTCTAGTGCATGAAATGGAAAATAAATGACAGGTGTGGAAGAGGAAACAAACAAGTGTAAATAACTCAAATTTGCATGATAATGAGTCAAATAAGATGGTAATTAGAAAAAGGTCTGGGTCAAAGTACAGATGTCTTGGTTAGTCCTTTGGGAGACATATGAGTATATTTAATGACTGAGGGGAAAGAGAAAGATAAGAGTGGGAAGATGACTTGTGAGAGACGGTGGGGTCAAGAGAATAGATAAATATGCTGGCTTGAAGCAGAAAGATATATTAACATAGATGGGTTTGTAGGTGTGTGGTGAGGGGTTGGTTAGTAATAAAGGCAATAATGACTCCTTGGCAGAGATGTATAGAAACCAAGGATATCTGTGAAAGTAGTCAGAAAGATCCCTGGGTAGTTCAGTAAGAGAAGTAAAGAGGTGTAAGAAAAATAGCCTAAGTGATTCATTTTCAAAAATTGCTTAACAAAAGTTGCTTAACTAGCTTGCAGACATGGCAACCCCAGAAAGTACACATTCTGGAGAAGTCCCTGAACAAACAAAACCCAGAAGCACTCTGACTTCTTAAAAAGGTGGCTGGTCATCAGCCCTTTATTCTTTCTACTTCCTGGTTTTTCTCCCTCCTCAGAACATTTGGTAGGCCTTTTTTGTGGGCAGGAAAATAGAGAAGGGGACAATGAATGCCATATAAGGGAATAATAAAACTTAGGCCACATCTGAGAATATTGTACACTCCATAGTACTTAGCAAATTAGGAAATGGGTGAGGAACTTGCACACTAAGGAATACATTACTTGTTGTAACCATTCCAAGTGTGCCTGCCAGACACTCAGTCTTGCTAGACCTCCATTAATGAAGTCTGACTAGTGCAACACTCTGTGTCTCCATGTCCATCCTTTGATTTTGGATGGGTGAGTTTGTTTCTCACAAAAGGGAAATGATAATGTAAGGGATTGAATCGATTAAGTGATGTCCCCATAGCTCCTAATAACTTTCTCTTCTACATGCATCCTGAAGGAACAATTTATGCTCTTGAGTTTTACATTTTTTCCACTTGGTAAACAGCTATAATTACTCATCTTCCAAAATGAACTTTGAATCCTCTTCAAATGTTCACATTAGAATTCCTATATTAAAAAGTTAAATTGAAGTTTTGTTTAGCTCAACCATGTTTCACTTCTTCAAGTAAAATAAATTTCCACTTTACATTTAACCTATTTTGCATTCTAAAATTTAACTTTCAGGGGGGAGGTTGTTGGTAGAGACAGGGTCTCACTATATTACCCAGGTTGGTGTAGAACTCTAGGACTCAAGTATTCTTCCCATCTCAATCTCCCAGGTGTGAGCCACTAAATATGAACAAAATTTAAGCATATATTCTTTTTATTCTCTGAGCCATTAATTCTTTATTTCTAACTTCTTTTTTGTTAGCCATATTAAATGTTCTTCCTTGTATTGTAAAAGTCTCATACTTGTCTCTGAGATTTTTATATTCTGTTTTCCACATAGCAAGCAAAGTTGCTTTTATTTGCAAGGAAGATCAAGTCACTCCTCTGATCAATGCCTTCCAATGGCTTCTCATTCCACTCAGCACAAATCCAGTTGGACCATTGGGATCAATATGATTTGAGCCTTGTTGCTTTTCTTAACTCATTCCCTTCTACTCATTAGCCATTTCTCTCTCTCTCTGCCTAGCAGCATTGGAACTGTGGGCCATTCTAGGCACTCTCTCTCTTGCCCTACTATCCCCTTCCCAAAAAACTCTTATCCCCAATATCTGAATCTAAGAGTCTGCTCAAATACCTCATCAGGAAAGACCCTCTTGACTAAACTTTCTCAAAGAAAAATACCACTCCCTCTTTCTCTCTGACTCTCTTATCCTCTTAATTGTCTCTTCTCAAAGTCAGTCTATGCATGTTTGCTTTTTGTACCTGCCTCCTTCAGAATTGAAGCTTGATAGTTTGATAAGAGCAAGGGTTTTATTTTTGTTTGCTTCTTTACTCCTAGTGATTAGAAGAATGACTGGAACATGATAGGCATAGGTATACATTGAATGAATTAATTTAAAAATGTATGGATGAATTGGTGTTCAAAATTAATCTTTCAAAAAGTCCTGTGACTACTTCTTTTATGTCTCTTTTGATACTTCCTTTCCTTATTCTTCCATTTGTTTCACCATTATTCACATTTTGTTCCCTTTTGCTTTTTCAATCTCTTTTAGAATTTGCATTCACCTATAATTGATTCTCAGTTTTTTAAACTCCACTACCTTAATTTTTCTAAACATTGAATTCACTATTTCCTCTTATCTCGTTCACAGAGATCTCAAGTTGTTCTGAGCAAGGTTGTTCCTTTTTATTTCTCAGCATTCAAACAATATATTAAATACCTAGTTAGGTATTGTCATTTCACTAGGCATGCTGAAGAATTCAGAGATACACAATTAATTAGGGATCTTTTATAACCAATAACATATTGAAGTGTTTCTGTAGTTAAAATGATAGATATTCTGTCTTGAACATCAGTACATGATGAATAAGCAATTGATGAGCTTGTGAACATGAACTGAGATGTCATTTGCTATGAATTGTTAATAGTATTGCATTCATTTTCTGTGGTTCTATTTTACCTTGTTTATTCCCAGCTAGTTTGCCAACTTTTCTGTAAATGATTAAACTGTAATTTAAATAACTTATCTCAAAATGTAGAAAATTATTTTTCATTACTGCTACTTTTACCTTAACTTTTTCTTAAAAAATATTTGGTACATTGGTTATTGAAATCTATGAAATTTTTTGACAGCTTGTTACAGAATTTTAAAAAGATAAAATGTGTTTGAGAAGACATTGCAAACATAAAAGAAGAGCAGATGATGCTTATAGTATAATTTACTACAAATCTTAAAAATCCAGGGATGATTTAAATGAGCAAATTCTAAAAACATTTAGAATCATAGTAGAGGACATAGATGAAGGCATTAGTCAAATGATAGTTTATATAAGAGGACATCAATCAACTATAACCTCCCTATTAGGGATTTCAACTCGAAAAAGATGACATATTTCTTGTCAATAGCACTTCATTTAAATAGTCACAATTTCTTTAAGTTATATAGTATATTTATAGATCAGGCAATTGGACTACATAATGTTTCTAATGATTGGGTTGTTTTGTGAAAAGTAATTTTCTCTTCTATTTCGTTCTGGTGAAGAGCTTTTAGAATTAAAAGTGGGCCAATGGAGTTGTTATTTGGGAGTGATAAAAAGAATGCTTATCTGGCATTCTGGTAATTGCTTTCGTTGGAAGGAGTTTTTGTTTTTAAATTGATATTTAATAACTGAAAAAGCATAACTACTTCCTTTATCCAAAACATATTTTCTTTATTAATGTGAAATCATGCTGGATGTATTTTTATACATTGCATTTTATTCTTCCAAAAGTCTGTATGAAGTGCAGACTTGTAGATAGATTTGCCTTTTATATGAACTTTATTAAAATTTTAAGTTTCTATAAATGTGGCAGCCAGGCTGCATTTGTAAATTAATTGTACATTGACTAATTAAGTCACAAAATAAAAACACTGTCAAATAAACTTTAGAAACTAACAAAATTGAATGCCAAACATGTCCATTCTCTCACTTCATTTCCTCTCCTCTCAGTCTCAAACTGGTTATAGGACATGCTGAAATAACGTTAAAGGTCAATTTTTATTTTCTCTTATTCACTTCCATATGTGCTCTAAACTGATCTTTTACTACTTTGATATGAAAACTTTCTGTTTCTCTTTATTTCTGAAAAGACAGAAAATAAGTAAAGGGAGAAAGAAATATTCATTGAAAACATTTAATAAAATTGCAAAACACTAGGACTTTGCATCTGAAGCACATTTCATTATTAAATAAGCATAAAATACTGAATAGTAAATTAGAAAAAAAAAACCTAAAGTAATTTAATAAGCATTATTTTTTACTATATCCACTATGGTCCTCTAAAATATTGAAAGAGATAAATTCAAAATTATAATCTCTACACACAAATCAAGTCTTACTGATTACATTTCAGCTACATTCTTTACTTAATGGTTTTAATAACCCTCTCCTTTATTTTCCTGTCTATTCATTTTTAAGCATGTAGATTCTATAGTTAAGTAAACTTATTCTGTTTATAAATAAATATCTGTTTGGATGGTATCTCTGGACAAAGCTCATGTGTGGCTACACATCACTGTGTTTATTATAATAATATGTAGTTTTTGAATTATAGAGTTTCAAAATCATAACTATGATGATATATAAAAGTAAAAAAGTGGCAAACATTGTAACACAAATTTAGGGAATCACTTGAAGAAGCATGTGAGGAATTCAACCAAATATTAAATAGCAGACTTGCAGCAATACACAATCAGAATAGATGATAGACATAATTATAAGGTAACTTTTTAAAAAGTTGAATGAGTCCTAACTAGAAATATTGACTCATATATACATTTGTAATTATCCAAAAAAAGTATTTTAATTATAATAAATAGAGTAAAGGGAGAAAAAAGATCCTGTCTAAGGATAGGATTGAACGTGAGGATTAAAAAAAAATTTTGTTAATATGATGGTGTGATAAGGTCACTTATTTAAGTTCTCAAAAGTTTATGAAGGGTACGACAAAGACAAGATACTTAACTTTTCTGAGTCTTAGTTCCCTTATTTGTAAAATTGGGAAAATAATTTTTTCTAGAAGGGTCAGTGTACCTCCTTATATTTCTTCGTACTCTAATGGAAACTACCTTGGCCAAATCCTCATATGGGAATGTAGGGGACATTTTTTGTGATAAGTTTATCACCTTCATTTTGACCACATTTGTTTTATCCATGTGTAGGCAAACTATTTTAGAGTAGCCGATTCTAACCAACCAATGACATTCAATTTGGAAATAGAATGAGGCATTTTTACTAAAATTTGAACCAAGGTTTAGCAAGTGACTGATCCAGTTAGTTGGTAGTTTAGTAACTCAAAGGCCCTAAAAAGGAATGGCATGAACTAAAGTCATGCAAATAGCATGAGAGAAAAGATTAAAAGACCAAAAGCGGTCATCTAACAATGGGTAAAAAGAGAGGACATTTTTAATAGAAGAGATTTTTTTAAAAGGCTTTCAAATCTCTATTGCTGAATCTTGGAAATTTTTTTGGTTATAGAACCATTCTTAAGCTCTAATAACAATGAGAACCATTCCGATTATGTTTCCAATTCAGGGAATTTTATGAAATATAATATTCACTCTTGCAGCCACCTTCCCCCACACACTACTCTTTTTTTAAAAATAACCTACATAAATTAAGATTATCATTTGAGAATCATCAAAAAGACACAAGATAAACATTGGAGAGGGTGTGAAGAAAAGGTAACCCTTGTGTACTGTTAATGAGAATGTAAATTGGTACAGTCATTATAGAAAACAGTATGATGCTTCCTTAAAAAATTACAAGCAAACCAATCATATGACCTAACAATCCTTCTTCCAAGTATATACCCAAGGAAATAAAATTGGTAACTTGAAGAGATACTTGTATGCCCATGATGATTCCAGCACTATTCACAATAGCCAAGACATGTAAACTACATGTGTCTGTTTATAGATAACTGGATAAAGAAGCAGATTAGATAGATCAATGATAGATAGAGAGATAGAGGGATAGATAGAAGATAAACATAAATATGATAGAATATTATTCAGTCTCAAAAAAAGAAAGCTATCAAAGGCATTCCACTACTTGTGATAACATGGATGAACATGGAAAACATAGTAAGTGAAATAAGCTAGAAAAGAAGGAAAAATACTGATAACCGATATACACAGAAACAAAAAAATTGAATCAGAAAGTAGAACGGTGGTTACTAGGGACAGAAAGACAAGGAAAGTGGGGAGAAGTTGGTAAAAGCATACAAAGTTGAGTTACATATAAAATGAATTAACTCTAGAGAAATATGCACAACATGATGTCAGAATTAATATTGTATTGTATCCTCAAATTTTGCTAAGAGAGGAGATTTGTGCTCTTATCACACACACAACAGTATATGTTTGGGATGGGTATATTAATTTGCTTTTCTATAGTAATCATTTGACTATGTATGTGTATATCAAAATATCATGTTGTACACATTAAATATATACAACAGCAAGAAAAGATTATCCTCCATGTTACTTTGCCTAGAGTAACCCCCATTGTAGATCCCCATTAGAGATCTATAAGTTGATGTAAATAACTTATTACTGTTCTTAAAATAGAAAACTCCTTCTTTTTTTGGAGTCTGCGTTCTCACTTTGTCACCCAGGCTGGAGTGCAGTGACATGATCACAACCACCACAGCCTCAACCAGCTGGGTTCAGGCCATCCTTCCACCTCAACCTTCCAAGTAGCTGGGACTACAGGCACACAACACCACACCCGGCTAATTTTTTGATTTATTATAGAGTTGAGGTCTCGTCACATTGCCCAGATTGGTCTTGAACCCATTGCTAAGGCAATCCTCTCGCCTCAGTTTCTAAAACTGATGGAATAGAAAAGTGACAGTTTCCCAAAGCTAAATAAAAATGTGTGTTAGTTATGGTCTTTCTGTGTAATTGAAAGTATGACTAATAATTCATCTCTCTGTTTAACCAATAATTATGGAGATCTTATTAGGTCACAGGATATTCCCAGAACTAGAAATATAGTGAACAGACATATAAGGTCCTTGCTGTCATGGAATTTGCATTTTAATTGAATAGAACAGATTTAGAAGGTGTCCTTGATTTGAACATCAACGTAAAGTTGAAGTAAAAAGCAGTAAGAAAAGCTTTAAAATACATTAGAAAAGTGAATGGGATGAACCTTTTTAAAATATCTTTACAATTACATAGCTACCTTTTACTCTGTAGAAAAGAGAAAAAGATATTTATTTCATGTATGGCTTAATGAAGTGAAAACTTACCAACATTATTAAGAATTAACAAGTTTAATAGTTTTACCCATGTTAAGGAAATATCAGTATTACATAATATTGACATATGACCTATCAAATTGAATTATTTTAGTAGTAGTAGTAGTAGTAGTTTAGATTTATCCAAGTTCACACTGCAGATTAGTGACAGAAATCAGAACATGATTTATGAGTTCTGATTTCTGTCACTAATTAGCAGTGTGATCATGGATAAATGGAATACTCTCAATTTTGGATTCTTTATTGTAAATGAGTACTTAGAGTTAATTAAGATCTCTTCCAGATCTCGTACTCACAATATCTATAAAACAGAAATTTTTCTTTGTCATAGTTTTTATTTTTTAATTTTTTATTCTGAGAATTAGGGCTGCACTTATTCACCCACATCCTCTCCCAAAAGTCTCAGTGAACATGGGAACTCCAATTCATTACCCCATTATCTCTTTTGTATGTCCTAAGTCTGTGATCCTCATGGAATTATCATCTCCTTAAGTTGCAAAAAGTCTTGAAATCTTTTTGCAAAATACTATGCTCATTCAAAAATATTTCACAAATTTTGAGCTATTTATCATAATGTAAATGCAATTACACCTGACAATGAGTTCAATTTCCATATAATAAAATAGTTAAAGTAGAGTTAATAATTTGACTCAGGACATATATCATCTTGTAAATACTTATTTAATTAATCTGTTATTAAAATAATACATACTCATAGAAAATAATTTAAAATATAACAATAGTGTTAGTGTTTTAGTTTATATTTTAATATCTGATTTTTAATATTAACTAAAGTGCACTACTATTTTGAACATTTACTTAATAAAATTTGTACTAGTCAGAGTCCTCCAGAAACACACGCGTGTGCGCGCGCGCACACACACACACACACACACACACACACAGATATTATTTTAAGACATATTCAAAATATACATGGTGGATCAGTAGGATGGAGACCCAGGAAAAAGCTGACATCGTAGTTCAAGTCTGAAAGCTGTCAGATTTGTTCTATTGAAGACTTCAACCGATTGCATGAGATCCACTCACATTATGAAGGGCAATTTGCTTTACTTAAAGTCCACTGCCTTAAATGTTAATTTAATCCAAAAATATTCTCACAAAAACATCCAGAATAATGTTTGACTACACTGTTAGGCACCATGGCCCAGTCAAGTTAACACATGAAATTAATCATCCATCAACCATTACTATTCATTATATTATTTAATTCTCTCATTATCCCTAAGAGTTTAGTGACATTGCTATCATTCAACATGTAGCAGAGCCAGGAATCTGCTTCTGGTCCCTCAGTCTATCTGGCTCCATTGCCTGAGTCATTATCCACACACTATAAAGCTTCACTATATACTTTTACATTTTTTAGTTTTTCTAAAAATAATCGCCACTTATTTCCTTGATTGAACTTGTAATAATTTTGTCAACTTATATCCATCAAAAATATTTCAATTTATGAGGTTTTATGTTTAACCTGTTCTACTATTTGAGAAAAAGTGATATCACATTTGAACCAACCTAGCACCCTTGATATCTCCAACACTTTGATGAATAATCAAAGCAACGATTACTCTGAATGACAGCCTCTATAAGTACCAAGGTTTTTGAAACCTAGCCATGCAATCCTACTTGCTCTATATTGTTAGCCTGACTTCAATTTTATAACCTCCTCCCTGATTTCTCTCTGCAGTTCCTTTTTACTGACAATTTATTTGAACCAACTCTTTTCTTTTTAATCCTTTCTTCTAAATGCTGCTTTTGTGATGTCATTTGATTCTGTGCACAAGAACATGAGCTAGCTCAGCTTTATCCTCATGTCTCAACTCAGAAAACACTAACCTGGTTTAAACCACCAGGTATTACCAACATGATTTAGAAGGAAAAGATACTGAAAGATCACCAAAACCTCTAATTCACCTCATCAATATCTAATTAGGCAGTACAGAATTGGTAAGTTTTAAGCAATATTATAGTGAAGATTTCTATACCAGTCTGTAAATAATTCCCCAAAGAAATATGCATATCTTTGGTCATAAATGTTTCCAGTCCTTGAATATTTAAATATGATTTGGGTGAATTTTAACAATGGAAAATTAAAACACCAACAACAATTAACTTTTAAAACTTTTTTTTTTTTTGAGTTGGAGTCTCACTCTGTCGCCCAGACTAGAGTGCAGTGGCCACTCCCGGCCACCGCAGCCTCAAACTGCTGGGCTCCAGCGAGCCTTCCGCCTCAGCCTTCCGAGTAGCCGGAACTACAGGGTTGCACAACCACGCCCAGCTGATTTTTTTATTTACTGTAGAGATGAGGTCTCACTGCCCAGTTGGGTCTCGAACCCACAGGCTCAGTCAATCCACTCACCTCAGCCTCCCAAAGGCGCGGGATTACAGGCTGAGCCACCGAGCCCGGCAACAATTAACTTTTAAATATTAGATAGCACAAGATAGTCCAGAACAAAGAGTAAACATAGGAAAAATTATAAATTGTAACTTAATTTCCTTACTCCTGCCTTAATAAGACATTACTGTATTTACTGGATACTGTACTGTATCGTACTAGGTTTAATACTATACTAATCTTCAAAATTATACTTTTGATATTCAGAAAAATATAAAACACCACTTATTCAAATCAATGTGATGATTGAAGGTAGTTGGAAAATGAAATATTAGAGAAGTGCAAAGAGTCTAAAGATTGTTTTTAAAAATTGAGGTTAAAAATAGATTTACAATACCTATTAAGTGTATGAAGTAATATTATTTTAAAACAATTGAATATCTCTGTTGACTTATTGAAATAAGAGAAAACATATTAAAGCTATACCTGGCACTATACCAAATTTATATATGAGTGAAGACCATAAACTCTGATAGAATTCCCAAAGTTTGAGGCTCACAGGGGAAAGAAACAAACAGTATTGAGCACTTAACCCTTGGTCAGCCTCATCTGTTATCAAAAGCTGGAATTGGCAAGTTCCAAATTATGGAGCTGATATTGTTGCAGACTTTAATTGTTATGGATAAGGAAGTGGAGAAGATACACAAGGTAGGTTTTGCAAGAAAGGCTAAATAGAGGAATATCATTATACTGGGCAATAAAATCTAGTCGGTAATAAAAATACACAAGGTAGGTTTTGCAAGAAAGGCTAAATAGGGGAATATCATTATACTGGGCAATAAAATCTAGTCGGTAATAAAAATACTGTAGACAAATGAGACAAATGAAAAAAAATTGTGAGATGTAGCTCAGAGAAATTCAATTAAACTTTGTCCTTTCATGGTTGTCTACAATTTCATCCTTACTAAAACAAGATGTCCACCCTAGCGACCTCAATTTATTGATGACATTCTGGTTCCTTTTATTTTATTTATTTATTTTATTTAATTTATTTATTTTTTATAATTTCTTTATTTTTTTATTTTAAAGATATGAGATACAATTCAGGGTTAGGTACACAAATGTTCATTATGCAAGTAGCTTTGTTAATGAGGTGTGCACTCCCCTTCCCCGACTGTTTCCCACTACTGGCAATTCCTTTCTTATAGTATTATAATAATTGTTCAACGTCCACTTATCAGTGAGAACGTTTCTGTGATAGTTCACTCAATATTATAGACTCTAAGTCCATCCAAATTGCTGTGAAGTTCATAATTTTGTCCTTTATGGTTGTGTAATATTCCATAGTATATATGTGTAGCATATGCCGAGAAGGAAAAGATGAGCCGATGGTGTTTAAAAGTTTATTAAAGAAAACTGTTTGTGGGGGGGATGGCTGGCTCTATAGAGAGAAATCAGCGACCTTTGTTCTTTTGCAAGCCACTTATAAAACCCCAGTCTTGGCTCACTGGGTTTTGAGAAGCAATTTTAGGGAGTTTTGGATTGGGAGCCACGAAGTGGTTTGGGGAGTTTAGTTGTCAGTAGTCTGGCCTTAAAATGTAGATGTCGGTAATGTTGAAGGTCATTCTCATGGCCTTGGAATATATATGTCCATACTAAACCAGTCACACCTGTCTCTGAGATGCAGCTTTAGGAAAGCAAACACTGACATTCAGTACAGACTGTTATCAGTTGCACAGCTTTGGGATGAGGTCTGGTAGAAGACAGATATTGGCAGTAAAGCAGTTAGTTACAAGACACTGTCAGAGCACAGTGTTAGTTTTGGGGTCATTGCGGCTCTGTGCTCCATTTGTGAGGTTTATATGATAAGTTATTTTAACTACAACCTGCTCTGCCATCCCTCTACAAACCCTAACAATAGGCACCACATTTTTTCTTATACAGTCCTCTGACAATGGGCAGCACAATTGGTTCCATATTTTACTATTATTTTATTTTATTTTAAAGATGTGAGGTACAATTCAGGATTAGGCAGAGAAGTGGCCATAATACAGATAAAGTTTGGGCTACCCTTTGATCCCCGCTTTGCCTGACGTAGATCAGATACCCTTATGGATGTTATAATGCCAAGCCTTTTATGAGCTTGTATATTTTCATCTAGAGGAAATACTTAACACACCTTTGAAATCAAATGACTTCTAAAATTAAGTCTTTTTAGATGTCCTTAAAAGTAAATATGAGATTTATATACTTTCATTTATATGTCAAAATGGTATAAAATTTTACAGATGATGGTTGAGTACTTGTGTAACCAGAACTTACTGCCTATTCTTTCTTCTGTTTTTGGTCAGGCCTCACTGTCACCCAGAATAAAGTGCAGTGGCACAACCACGGCTCACTGCAGCCTCAAACTCCTGGCCTCTAGGGATCCTCCCACCTCAGCCTCCAGAGTAACTGGGACTACGGGTGGCTAATTTTTTGACTTTTTTGCAGAAATAGGGTCTCCTTATGTTACCCTGGATGGTCTCAAACTCCTCAACTCAAGCAATCCTCCCGCCTCAGCCTCCCAAAGTGCTGGGATTACAAGCACTAGTTGCCACACCCGGTTTTCTTGATACAAGAAAAAATTAAAATTGATATAATTGACAAAATATTTAAATAGGCAGAACTCTGATTATATAGTTATGTAGCATTAACTTCCACTACCTATATTTAAAATAATACTATGTGCCGGGCTCGGTGGCTCAGCCTGTAATCCCGCGCATTTGGGAGGCTGAGGTGAGTGGATTGCCTGAGCTCGCGGATTCGAGACCCGCCTGGGCAACTTGGTGAGACCCCATCTCTACAATAAATAAAAACTTAGCCGAGTGTGGTAGCGCGCAACTGTAGTTACAGCTAATTGGAAGGCTGAGGCGGAAGGATTGCCGGAGCCCAGCAGGTCGAGGCTGCGGTGGCCGGGAGCGGCCACTGCACTCCAGTCTGGGCGACAGAGTGAGACTCTAACTCAAAAAATAAATAAATAAATAAATAAAATAAAATAATACTATGTAATAAAATAGATGTTTGGATGTATTGCAACATTTAAAAAGGAAATGCTGTTCTTTATGAATCTGCAGAGAAATATAACTACATGAGCAGATAAAATGTTTCATAGAAATTAAATCTTATAACTAATGTTCCTTGTTCTCAGTCAACATATATTATTAACCATAATGACTCAACAATTTGTATTAGTCACAAGTAAATTATATAATTAATATTTGAAACAAAATGCTCTTATGACTATAAACCAAAATTCACCTTCATTTTTAACACCAAGAGGAAACAACAAAAATTAATATATTCCTCTCCCACAAAAGGTTTCTGCATTTTAATGGTTCTTAACTTTTTTCTTTCAAAAATAGTTATTTAGTAAAAGTGAGCTATAATATCTTCAAAGTAATTTTATATGCTGAATTTCTTTTGGATACTTTCTATGTTTGATGCTCTCCTACTTTAAGTATTAATTTCAAATTTAAGACATAATAAGAATTATACAAAATAATTAATAATTATATATCCCTTATAAGTTAAAAATTCATTGCTTTAAAGTGTTCAAGTTCTAGAATTCCCTTTTGTCTTTAATGAAGCCAGAATTTCCTTTACTGCAAATTCTATTTTAAGCATCCAATTTGCTCTTCTTTTCCATGATATTTTACATCAATTACATGCATTTCATAGCAATTTACCTGAAAGTGTAACTTTGTCAAGATACTCAAAAGAATATGGACACAGAACTCATTGGAAAGATGGCTAGTGAAAAGCCTTTCAGTGGGGCACCATCTAGAAGCAGTTGAAAGCTGATCATGCAATCCAATAAAAAGCTGTTAAACCTGTCTGTACTTGGTTCTGGAATGAAGGCCATGAGTGTACATTAAATAAAACTATTTCAGCCAGGCTCGGTGGCTCAGCCTGTAATCCCGCACTTTTGGGAGGCTGAGGTGAGTGGATTGCCTGAACCCGCGGGTTCGAGACCCGCCTGGGCAGCAAGACCTCATCTCTACAATAAATCAAAAAATCAGCCGGGCGTGGTAGTGCATGCCTGTAATTCCGGCTACTTGGAAGGCTGAGGTGGAAGGATCGCTGGAGTCCAGCAGGTCAAGACTGCGGTGGCTGGGAGCGGCCACTGCACTCCCGTCTGGGTGACAGAGTGAGACTCCAACTCAAAAAAAAAATAATAAAATAAAATAAAATAAAACTATTTCAACCTTTCTCAGCTTTCTTTTTTTTTTTTCCTCCATATGCTTCTATCAGTCAAATCTTAAGAGAATGTCCTTTAGTTCTAGACATTAGGGTATAAAGAGACTGACATTAGAATGGATAGCACATGCCCAACACATGATATTTTGCCTAAAATCATTTTTTTTTCCTCTTGAAAGGGTAAAACAGAAATACCACAGGACAACATGATGAGTTATATTTTAAATCAAGGTTAATAGTAGTTACTAAGCACTGAGTAAAGAAACATTATTTATGTCTGAGTCACCAGGGCAAGTTTC
Organism: Carlito syrichta; assembly: GCF_000164805.1. NCBI lineage: Eukaryota > Metazoa > Chordata > Mammalia > Primates > Tarsiidae > Carlito > Carlito syrichta. The sequence continues at coordinate 57,348 of NW_007067359.1, read as the reverse complement.
ATGAAGAAGTTGACACTTGAGCTAAACTATAAAGAAGATATTTTCAACATTCATATTTCAAAAGAAAGAAAGAAAAAGGAGAGGACATGTAAAGGAATAAACAGTATTTGGTCCTGTCACATCTGCAGAATAAGTATTGACTAATATACAATTACATGATGCTTTGATAAGGCAATAATGAGATAAACAAAACATATAGAAACTTCAAGTGAGCTTAAACTTTATGGCATAGATTATGAAAAGCTTAAAAATAGTTAATAAATATATTTAAACAATACCATTTAATGCTCTTTTCATTTCGATTTTAAGAATAAAATACATTGTGATTTAGAGTTTTAAAATAACATAAAGTATGACTTTGGCAAAGTCTCAGGGTACAAAATAAATGTGCAAAAGACAGCATTCCTATACACAAACAACAAGCAGGCAGAGACCCAAATAAAAAGCACAATCCCATTCACAATAGCCACCAAAAAAATGAATACCTCATCATCTTCCTAACCAGAGAAATGAAAGACCTTTACAATGAAAATTACAGAACACTGCTCAAAGAAATCCAAGAAGACACAAACAAATGGAAAAGTATCCCATGCTCATGGATAGGAAGAATCAACATTGTTAAGATGTCCATCCTACCAAAGACAATCTACAGATTCAATGCAATACCCATTAAGTTACCAACATCATTCTTCTCAGAAATGGAAATAACAGTACAGAAATTTATATGGAAACATAAATGACCACAAATAGCTAAAACAACCCTTAGCAAAAGAAACAAAGCAGAAGGTATCACACTTCCAGACTTCAAACTATACTATAAAGCTACAGTATCAAAACAGCCTGGTATTGGTACAAGAACAGGCATATAGACCAATTCCGGAAGCAAAGCCTCAATTCCTCAACCACCTCATCTTTGACAAAGCTTCCAACAACAACCAATTGGGAGAGGAGAACCTATTCAGTAAATGGTGCTGGGAAAACAGGCTGACCACATGCAGAATATTGAAACAGGACCTCTACCTATCACCATACACAAAAATTAACTCTAAATTAATCAAAGACCTAAACATAAAACCTCAAACTATAAAAATCTTAGAAAGCACAGGAGACACCCTTATGGAAATTGGAACTGGGAACCAATTCCTATTCAGAACCCTAAAGGCTAATACCTTCAGAAATCGGGTAGACAAGTGGGACCTCATCAAATTCACAACTTCTGCAAAGCAAAAGAAACCATCAAGAGAGCAGGGAGACAGCCCACAGAATGGGAAAAAATATCTGCCAACTGTACATCTGACAAAGACCTAACATTTAGAATCTACAAGGGACTTAAATGCACCCAAAGGAAAAAAAACAAATAGTTTCTTTAAAAAGTGGGCAAAAAACATGACACTTTCAAAAGAAGATATACAGGTAGCCAACAGACACATGAAAAAGTGCTCAGCTTCACTCGTCCTCAGAGAAATGCAAATCAAAACCACATTGAGATACCACCTAACCCCTATAAGAATGGCCATCATTAATAAAACAAACAACAACAGATGCTGGCAAGCATGTGAAGAACAAGGAGCACTTCTATACTGCTGGTGGAATGCAGACTAGTACAACCTCTTTGGAAGACACTGTGACTTTTTCTGAAAGAACTAAAAATTGACCTTCCATATGATCCAGCAATTCCCCTATTGGGAACATACCCGGTGGAACTCAAATTATTCTACGAAAAAGATACCTGCACACGTATGCTTGTTGCAGCTCTATTCACAATAGCAAAAACATGGAAACAACTGTGTTGCCCATTGAAGCTGGACTGGATTTAAAAAATGTGATACATATACACATTGGAATATTCTCCAGTCATAAAGAAGGACAAATATATGGACTTAGCAGCAAATTGTATGGATTTGGAGTCTATCATAGTCGTTGATTCATCACAGAAACAAAGAACTGAGTTCCATATGTTCTCACTCATAAGGTGACCTTGAACAATTAAAATGCTATAAGAAAGCAATTGGCAGTAGTAGAAAACTGTCAGGGGGTGGAAGTGGGACTGGCATTTGAGAGAAACTGCTAGTGGAGGGAGGGGCATACCTATCAACAAGGGTACCTGCATGATCAATGTTTGTATACCTCATCCTGAATTGTACCCCACATCTTTATAATAAATAAATAAATTTTTTTAAAAATAACATAAAGTATTAAATCATGAAAGTTAAAAAATCATTGTGAAAATAAGCATTTTAGATTTGGGCATACTGGGTTCCAAAGACTTTGAATGACTTCATTGCCAAAGATATGCAGTTTTTTGTTTTATCTAGAAATCACACATAGTTCTTAAAGTTATTCTGATTGTGTCAATAATTCCAATTATAGAATGTTATCAACCTCTATGGAGAAGAGACTAGAGAGTAGAGTGTTTGATTTGGATGATCAGTTTGTTTCAAAAGATTGTTTGAACTGTTACAACTTTTTGCCTATATATAATTATATTTCAAAGTTCATTTCAGACAGAATTACCATGAATTTTAAAAATTATAAACATTCTCATTGCCTCCTTTCTTTAGTAGTCCTTCCATATACTATTATTATGCAGTATAAAATTTAGTTTGTTTGTTTGGTTTTTTTTTACCCTTTTTGTCCAAAATGTTTCTGAAAACAAAGCAAACTAAAAATATAAATTCTTCTGTTTTTCCTGGACATGAATATACACATTCCTGAAGGGAAAGAGATGTCCATTTAGAGCGTGTGTGTGTGTGTGTGTGTGTGTGTGTGTGTGTGTGTGTGTGTGTGTGTGTAAATACAAGAGAAGGGGAAAATCTAAAGAAAGATAAGAGTAGAACATTACCTTGATGTCTGTCAACCTCAGAGATTCACTGTCAAGCTCTATGGCTCACATAAAATGGAAAAGTAAATTTGAGCGAAAAAGGTTTAAAAATTTTATGGAGAAACCTGGTGTCGAGGGACTAGTTTGGGTTAATGATGACTAACCTTTTCATCTTCTCTATGCGAATCTTTTCTTGTTACATGCAGTAATATTGTGAAATGATACAGAAGTCAGATGGATTATTTTATTCAAGACTAAGTTTTTGCTAGAACCTGTTCACATAAAGCATATAATAATAAGGAGGTTTAGGAGACTATCAAGAGACTGACCAAAATGATAGGTCATGGAGTCTGAGCTAATAAACAGTAAACTAAGGACAGGGCAAAAAACAAAAAAAGAGAGAGACCAGTAAACTGAAGGTCCTGATGTAATTCACAACCACTCAATGCATACATAATTAAATAAAAACACAAAAAATAGATTGTTTTCAAAGACTTGAGGTGATAAAGGATTTTAGGGTGACATCGTAGGGTATTACTGTAGAGTGAATAGTAAAGATAGACTACAATTGAATATCATTGTTGATGGTGAATCTGATTGGAATCATCTAGATTGAGAGGAGCAGTTGGTGCAAACACGAAGACTTTGGACTTGATAACAATATATTCAGAAAATTGAGGTGAGTAATTGGCTAACCTGTACAATAGGAAATGGCAATAATTAGGAGTGGTAGAGAGTTGCAGATATAGAGTAGCAAAGGTTTTGTGAAAAGGCATAGAGATGCCCCGGATGTAGCAATGAAGATCCAGAAAGCACCTTGCCCCCAGTTATATGAGCTGTGAGAGCATAATTAACTCTCACTAATTTAATCCTTTCATCAAAAAAGACCATCAGAGAGTTGTGTGTTTGGACCATGTGAATTTCACCATTATCTTATACATAATGTTAAAGAAATAAAGAGTCAAGCATAAGCTTGTTCCAAAAACAATGTGTTGGACATTAGAAAAGAAAAATATTCTGGATATACTTTACAAAGAAGATAGAACAAAATATACCAGTTAGGAGTGTTATGTTTTGAATTAATTTTTTTTGTTTTTTTGGTTTTTTTTGAGTTGGAGTCTCACTCGGTCGCCCAGACTGGAGTGCAGTGGCCACTGCCGGCCACCGTAGCCTCAACCTGCTGGGCTCTGGTGATCCTTCCACCTCAGCCTTCTGAGTAGCCAGAATTACAGGCATGTGCTACCACACCCAGCTGATTTTTTGATTTATTGTAGAGATGAGATCTCGCTGCCCAGGTGGGTCTCGAACCCACGGGCTCAGGCAATCCACTCACCTCAGCCTCCCAAAGGCGTGGGATTACAGGCTGAGCCAACGAGCCCGGCTTGAATTAATTTTGAAAACAAATTATGAGGTATTTGTATTTGTTATGGGTTGACTTGTATCCCCAAACAGATGTGTTTAAGTTCTAATCCAGATCTAATCACAGGATGTGGCATTATTTGTGAATAAAGTCAGAGCAGATGTAATTAGTTAATGGTAATATAGTGCACCCCTAATCCAATGTTATTGTTGTGAATATGTGTATGTAAACATTAATTTCTTTATCTTTTATGGAAATCAAGGGAAGATGTCAATGTGAAGCAACTGGAACTTTCATATATTCTTGATGGAAATGCAGATTATATAGTCACAATGAAAAACCATTTGCTAACTTCTAATTAAGTTAAACATACATGTATCATATTACCTAGGTATTTACATACATGAAGTAAAAATTCATGTTTTTGCAAAAATTGGGATATTTATAAATGTTTTATTCATAATTGCTGGAGTCCAGCTCCAGGAGAGAGCCAGGGCTTGAGACGGGGGAATCGGGAAGCGGCGAAAAAGAAAAGATGAACACGACAGGATCCTTCTTCCTGGGGAGAGTTCAAGACTCTGCCCGTTTTTATTCAACTCTTACAAGCTTATATAGTTTTTTACTGACTCCCCCTACCCACAAAATGTTACACATTAAATGTTTACATCATGTTTTTTCTTTTTGTTTATGGGGAA